>NC_051863.1:147048553-147186525 GCF_015732765.1 Culex quinquefasciatus | reverse complement strand
TATTAAAATTGTAAGGGTTGATTTATATAGTTTTTGGAATTATCTTCATCTTTAGATCAGTGGTCCTCAGCCAGCTGAACCTCACAGGCCGTATGGCAATTGGCCGTATTATCGCGGGCCGCATGTGAAACACAAATAAAAGTTACTGATACTTGTAAAAAAATAGCTTGAAAGATAATTTTTATGCACAGCTTAAATTAATCTTTTTCGAAATGTTGTAAATTGTTTACGAAATTTATTTCATAATGAGTCTCTTCCCATGAGTTCCTTTCTATAAAAAAAACCTGTTCATAATTATCATTTTCTTTCTATTCGATACCATTTTGTTGAATTGCGTTCATCTTAACATCTTAATTTCCTAAATTTTACACATATTGATGCTTTGGTGCTCTCTTGTACTATGCTTGCTGAATTTCCTATCTAGTTAGCACAAAAGAGCACAGAGGCATCGAATATGGATGCACTGTCTTTTAAGATTGAAACGTTTTGCTTCCTCGTTCAATGACTTTTTGTATTTTTCAAATGCACTTTGAAACATTTTTTTTTTCAAATTATGATCTTATTCAAGCACAAAATTTGGTTTGTGTTGACCAATTGTGTTTATAAAAAACTTCACAGATTTTTTTTGCTAAATAATAAGGATAATGTCGTTTTTCAAAAGCTGAGTATTTAAAAAAAAATACTTAATCCACCGTAAGGTGGATGATGCCTTCCACACACTAATATGGGTAATTCTCTACCAACTCATACGAAATCGGGAAAAGTTGCCCCGACCCCTCTTGGATTTGCGTGAAACTTTGTCCTATGGGGTAACTTTTGTCCCTGATCACGAATCCGAGGTTCGTTTTTTAGTATCTCGTGACGGAGGGGCGGTATGACCTCATTCATTTTTGAACATGCTAAAAAAGAGGTGTTTTTCAATAATTTGCAGCCTGAAACGGTGATGAGATAGAAATTTGGTGTCAAACGGACTTTTATGTAAAATTAGACGCTCGATTTAATGAGGAGCGGCTGTGGCTGAATGGTTACGGTGTTCGCTTTGTAAGCGAATGGTTCTGGGTTCGATTCCCATCTGCTCCTATCGAGAAAGTTAAGGACATAGAAAAACTTGAAAATGCTGAATATGAACGAAAAATCAAAGTCGCTTGTGGCGGGGTTCGAACCCCCGTCCTTTGGATTGGTAAGCAAAAATGCTAACCACTAGGCCATGGCGACTTGGTGAGCCTAAACTGGAATTAGGAATACTGTTACAACCAACCCGCAACGCCTTTCGAGGTGTATCCTAGGGTTTTACCTCTCCTACTAACATTGAGTCCAAAACCTCCCTACAAACATCTATACCACTAAGGTGACGTAGGGTCCTTGCGCACTTTAGATAGGTGTTTACTAACGATCCTCCCCTTCCCTGAGGATAGCTTGGACCCGGCCTGGACCCCCTTATGCCCTGGGCTGTATTACACACTCATCAAAAGATGAAGACATGGTATCTCCCGTGTTGGATTATTATTCCGGATGAGGGTCTAACACAACCAGACCAAACAGTGGGATAAGCGTTGTGGAGCCTTCCGGTGGTGGGGCGTCCTCCAAATGCTAATGCTAATGCTGATGCTAATTAGACGCTCGATTTAATGGCGTACTCAGAATTCTGAAAAAAATGTATTTTTTATCGAAAAAACACTTAAAAAGTTTTAAAAACTCTCCCATTTTCCGTTACTTGACTGTACAAATTTTTGAAACATGTCATTTTAAGGGAAATTTAATGTTTTTTTTCGAATCTACATTGACCCATATAGGGGTTTGCACATAAATATCATGAGTTATCGAGATTTTACGAAAAAAAGTTTTGAAAAAATTGGTCGTCGTCGATCATGGCCGTTCATCGTCACCCGCGACGGACACGGACGACGAAACAAAGACTTTTGCTTTAATGGTTTTTTAGCATAACTTTTGAAGTACTTAACATAGTACTTTACTTATATTATTAACTAGGGTCTTGAGGGACCCCAAGACGGATCGAATGAGACCACGCACAGACATTTGTTTTTTGAATTTGATTCTGAGTCGATAGGTATACGTGAAGGTGGGTCTACGAGGTCGAATAAGGAAGTTCATTTTTCGAAAGATTTTATAGCCTTTCCTCAGTAAGGTGAGGAAGGCAATAAGGTGAGGAAGGCAAAACTTTTAATGTTAAACAAGATTGATTTTTTTTAATCATTACGACCTGACTGGAAGAATATTTTGTTTATTTTAAATTCGTTTCAATTGCGTTGTACTTTTTTGAAAAAGGAACATTTTACATTGATTAGTGTGAGCGACAATAATCATTTTTCTAAGGGAAGTTGGACGAAAAAAAATCAAATGATTGCGAAAAAATCTTCGTTCGTCTGTTTCCAAGACAAAAATAATGATTTAACATTTTTAATTATTATTACTTCTGCCGCTTTACTGGTGAATTGATGTTTAGATTCTTATGTATGTTTTTATGAAAATAATGTCTTCAAAATAAAGGACTTTCAATAAATAATATAGAGCAATTCTCTACGAAATCGGTCTTTTTTCTTCAATTTTAATTTTTGTATTTTTTAATCCGGCTGAAACTTTTTTGGTGCCTTCGGTATGCCCAAAGAAGCCATTTTGCATCATTAGTTTGTCCATATAATTGTCCATACAAATTCGGCAGCTGTCCATACAATGATGTATGAAAATTCAAAAATATCTTTTGAAGGATTTTTGATCGATTTGGTGTCTTCGGCAAAGTTGTAGGTATGGATACGGACTACACTGGAAAAAATAATACACGGTAAAAAAATTGGTGATTTTTTATTTAACTTTTATCACTAAAACTTGATTTACAAAAAAACACTATTTTTAATTTTTTTATTTATTGATATGTTTTAGACATAAAATGCCAACTTTTCAGAAATTTCCAGGTTGTGCAAAAATCACTGACCGAGTTATGAATTTTTAATCAATACTGATTTTTCGAAATTTTGGTCGTAAAAATTTTTCAACTTCATTTTCGATGTAAAATCAAATTTGCAATCAAAAGTACTTTACTAAAATTTTGATAAAGTGCACCGTTTACCGTTATAGCCATATTTAAGTGACTTTTTGAAAATAGTCGCAGTTTTTCATTTTTAAATTAGTGCACATGTTTGCCCAGTTTTGAAAAAATATTTTGAAAAGCTGAGAAAATTCTATATTTTGCTTATTTGGACTATGTTGATACGACCTTTAGTTGCTGAGATATTGCAATGCAAGGTTTAAAAACAGGAAAATTGATGTTTTCTAAGTTTCACCAAACAACCCACCATTTTTCTATCGTCAATATCTCAGCAACTAATGGTCCGATTTTCAATGTTAATATATGAAACAATTGTGAAATTTTCCGATCTTTTCGAAAAATATTTTTGGAATTTTCAAATCAAGACAAACATTTTAAAAGGGCGTAATATTGAATGTTTGGCCTTTGTGAAATGTTAGTCTTGATTTGAAAATTCCAAAAATATTTTTTCGAAGAGATCGGAAAATTTCACAAATGTTTCATATATTAACATTGAAAATCGGACCATTAGTTGCTGAGATATTGACGATAGAAAATGGTGGGTTGTTTGGGTGAAACTTAGAAAACATCAATTTTCCTGTTTTTAAACCTTTGCATTGCAATATCTCAGCAACTAAAGGTCGTATCAACAAAGTCCAAATAAGCAAAATATAGAGAATTTTCTCAGCTTTTCAAAAATATTTTTTTCAAAACTGGGCAAACATGTGCACTAATTTAAAAAAATGAAAAACTGCGACTATTTTCAAAAAAGTCACTTAAATATGGCTATAACTTGAAAACGGTGCACTTTATCAAAATTTCAGTAAAGTACTTTGATTGCAAATTTGATTTTACATCGAAAATGAAGTTGAAAAATTTTACGACCAAATTTCGATTTTTGAAAAATCAGTATTGATTAAAAATTCATAACTCGGTCAGTGATTTTTGCACAACCTGGAAATTTCTCAAAAGTTGGCATTTTATGCCTTCTAAAACATATCAAAAATAAAAAAATTAAAATAGTGTTTTTTGTAAATCAAGTTTTAGTGATAAAAGTTAAATAAAAAATCACCAAATTTTTTTACCGTGTATTATTTTTTCCAGTGTAGTCCGTATCCATACCTACAACTTTGCCGAAGACACCAAATCGATCAAAATTCCTTCAAAAGATACAGATTTTTGAATTTTCATACATCATTTTTGTATGGACAGCTGCCGAATTTGTATGGAAAATTATATGGACAAACTAATGATGCAAAATGGCTTCTTTGGGCATACCGAAGGCACCAAAAAAGTTTCAGTCGGATTAAAAAATACAAAAAAAATCGAATGACCGAAATCCTATATATAATCAGATCTCATTTTCTTTTTGGGCATCATTTTATCAAACTTTCATCAAATCAAATTTAACTTTGTTTTGAAGATTTGATATGAATTCAACTTTGAAAATTTGTAGGAAGATCTGCAGTGGACTACAGAATTCAACCTTTGGTTTTGAACTTTTTAATATTTTTTCTGAAATTTACATCATTTTACGCATTGTGGTTTTAAAATGAATAAAAGTTACTTTTTTGAATCACAGCCATTTTATAATTTCTTTTTGAAAATGTTATTACGCTGAGTTAATGCTTCCCAAATTCTTACTAATATTGGTGTTAACATTGAAATGCAGTTTGAATTCTTTCATGAAATTTTATACTTTGGAATATTTTTACTTCTAAATGGTTCCGATTCTATAATAATTTCAAAACCAACCCGTGGGCCCCATTTTGATGACAAACTAGAGTGGTCCAAATCCGGCTTACTTGGGGCCTCCCCTGAAATTTAAGATTGACCCATTACTAGGCTAAATATCAAATTTGAGCTCATTTTGACTATGGGAACTTCCCCTCTCTTGAAGTTTGTATGGGAAAAAAAACGTCAAAATGTATGGAGAAATGCAACTGGCTTTTTATCCCGTTGGTGTAGTGCATTTTGCCAGCATGGATGTTTGGAATGAATCATAAACTTTTTCTCGAGTTGCTTTATGTTTTTTGATACTTTGTAGTACCTTCAAGTGTTTTTGAAAGAAATTTCAAAAATATGTAATTATTGTTTGTTTATATACTAACCCTGCACGGAGAAAAAAGAGTTCCCAAAATCGTGAACAAGCGTTCATGAAAATGGGAACCACGAACAAAGTGTTCAAATCCCATGGTACGTTTTTGGAAATCATACCATGGGATTTGAACACTTTGTTCGTGGTTCCCATTTTCATGAACGATTGTTCACGATTTTGGAAACTCTTTTTTCTCTGTGTGTTAGCAAAAAATGTCTCATTTGCATTTTTATCATTTTCAAATCATATGCCTATCCAGAAATTAAAAAAAAAACAAAAATCATCGTATCTATTTTGTTTTTAAAAAGTTCTACATTTTTTAGCTTGAACATTATTCATTACATTATTTTTACCGTCCTAAGCCGCTCAAGATCCAAAAACTGTTGAAAGCCCGTTTGAACCAAACTTCCAAAGCGTTGAGCATTCGTTCCAGGATATTGATTTTTACGATCAAACACCACCACGGCCTCGCCGTCCGGATGCGTGAAATCGATGATTGAAACTTAAATGGCTGTTACAGGGCGAGCCCCCATTCGCGTCAGTACCGCCAGGTCCTACCATTTTTTTCAGAAACCGGTCAGAAGGCAAATTTTCGTAACCAATCAGACCAATTACCCGCGTGTTGTCTATTTATCCTTCAACCTTCGTTGACTACCGTAGTTAAGATATTACTACCGGCTCATCACCTGTTCAAATAGAGTGCACCCGGATAATCAAGGTATTTGCTAAGACCTCGTGCACGTTGAACATAGTCCGCGTGATCGATTGACCAAGAAACATGGACTTTGTAGTCACGGCGGCGGCGTGGCGTTTCTGCTCTGGTCATAATTTGCTTCCCACTCTGGAAAAACCCCGGGGCATTCCCTTAAAAGAACACTATGACGAACTGGCTGCTAGCTCTTGTACGAGCACTGAAGCTAGACCGCTAATGATTGTTTAATTGAATTAAATTAAATCACAAGGGTGAAAATGATGCTATGCTTTGCTACGAAACGGTGCAATTATGTTTATGCTTTCTTTGTTGGTGAGCAGTGTGGTGTTAGGTTGAATGCAAATAAGCTGGAAAAGTGTTTTAATGCTTATTGTTTTCGTTATTTTGACAAATACGGATAATTTCATAATTGAAAATTTTGTACCAGTTTTTTTTACCAGAAAAACATATTTTCATTTTCTGCAAATCTATTTGATAAACTCCGAACAATATAGATAGCCAATTGAATGCTTTCAAATCATCATCGCTAGCTTTATTTGCACACATTTCACAAACACAAAAAGATAAAAGGACGACGAACGTGCGGTGCGTTGCGTTTGTTCGGAAAGGCCAAAATTTCACCGAGGCGGAAAAATGACAATCTCCTCGTTGAATGTGAGTTTTCCTCCCCAAAAGGACGGTTCCGGCGACTGCTAACAAGCCACCATCCCCCCAACCTCCTCATTCTACTTTCAGGTCAATTCAAATTCACGAGTCACGAAACAGAGCAGAAAAATAACTTTTGATATTGCCGCTATGAATGAGCTCTCCTGGGCGGTGGGGATGGAAAAGGGGGTGGTTTGGGCAGGATCTACCAAAATGGGTGTGATAACGCGCTTCCAATGCCTCCGAAAAGGACGAAACCGGAGGGGCTCCTCTACACCGCCCACCCCTGCGCGTTGCGTTGACATAAGCATAATCTGTTGATATTCGCACACACAATAGCCTTAATCAAATTGCACGTTTCCATTAGCAACTTCTAACGACGACATCAACGATGTTGGCAGTGAGAGGATTTTCACACGTAAGGTAGACTTAATAATTTTTGGTAGGTTTTATTTGTTGAATTTGTTTTCTCTGGTGTACACAATGTTTGCAAATAAAAATTACAAAATTAAAAAAAAATTAAGGAATGCAATTCTAAATATGTTCTGAAACAAATGCGTTCAACAATTGTTCTAGTAAAATGAGCTTGTAGGAACTCAGTTTTTTTGTTGTTATATAACTAAAATGCTTTTTCAATTAGTTGAATCAATTTTTCAATTCAATTCGGTTTTATTGGTGAATATCAAATTACAATTCGAGTTCATATTATGTACCTAACAGAGTTTTTGTGTTCATTTCAGGTGTGTGTTACGTCATAACTCATAATTAAGTAATGCATAAACAAGAGTAAGAAAAAGTTAGCAAAAAACTTACAAAATATGTTGAATCAATATTTCTGAAAAACAAACAATTTCTATTTCTACCCTATACTCAAGCCGAGGACACCTCAGTGGGGAGGCGGCAGCGTTTGAGCATTTTCCATTGCCCGGCCAGCAGCGCAAGGACACTCGAATCGAGACTCGAGCGTTGAAGGCTGGAAGAGGCAGTTGGGTGAGGGTGAAAATCTGATAGACCTCTTGCATATGGGATTATGTCGATGGTGAATAAGTTGCGAGCGTTGAATGTTGTGGCGTCGTTGTTGTAGAATGAACCGATTGAGCACTAACGAGAGCCACGCGTCGCACGGTTCTGCAGCGGGGGGTTTGAAGGATTAAAATGTTGCTAACTTGTCGAATAAAAGAGTTTGTCCACAATCTAAGATCTTTACATTATTTTGGCTGGCTAATGACATTATGGATCACAATCCTCTCGTTCTAACATTGCACGATACACAACAACGTTTAAAAGGTAATTATTATGAAAAACATGCTGAATTTTCTGAATAACAAGCACTTTCTGAATCACATTATTGAGGGATTAAAATTAAAAAAAACGGTTAATTCAATTCAATTCAATTCAGTGTTTATTAAGTAAATAATCAATTCACAACTTTCTTTACAATTAAACCTAATAGAGATTTGGAGGTCCTTTCAGCTATGTGTTGATAAATTTGTCTTTTGACACAATTGGTTATTCTAAAGGCTAATCACAAGTAGGAAAAAGTTCAAGAAAAAAAACCTACAAAATTTGCTATAGAAAGGGGATAGTTAGAGGAAAACTTAAATCTAGATCACAGTATGATTTTGTCTGTTGACGCCGAAGAGCAGCGCTGCACGAGGCAGCTTATCCGTTGTATACGTATTTGATCATGAGCTCTCCCAGAGCCATGAACTGTTCTGCCTTGTTCCGGCAGGCACGAAAACGAGTTAACATTTCCCCCGCGAGGGCGAAAAACTCTGGCAGAGTGAATAGGTCATCTCCGGACACAGCTGCTTGTTCCGGAACTGTACCGCTCGCGGCGGTCACGCTTGCGTAGGAACCTCCCCAGCCGGGAGGAATCGCTGGAGTAATCCGATCTGCCGCGCCTTGTCCAGCTACAGGAACGGTTGGGCTTAATCTTGGAGGCGGCCGGGTCGCTGGAAGCTTCTTTTTCTTCTTAGCCTGCTCCTCGAGGTACGCTTTACGCGCGGCACAGCCGCGGAAGTTCGCTGTATGGTTGCCATCGCAGTTCGCGCACTTGACACGCGACCGGTGCTGCTGAGCGTCGCTTTCACTCAGCCTCGCTTTCTGGGGAAGTTTGCACTTTTCCGTGAAATGCATTTCACCGCACTTAACGCAGCGCGGTAGGAGGTTGCAATTTCTTGAGCCGTGGCCGAATTTTTGGCAACGGTGGCATTGGGCTGCGTCTGTCGAATTCTTTGAGAAATACCTCCAAGTCACCCAGAAACCGTCCAACGTTTTTTTCCGTCGGAGATCCTGGAGCTTGACGGTACCACGATCGAAGTAGAGTAGGTACAGCACGTGAGTACCCGTGACCGTAGTCGTTCTTGAGAGCACCTTGATGTCCCGGGGGTGAACGTTAACGTCGGCAAGGTGCCCAGCCAGGTCCTCCACTGGCCGGTCTGTGTACCCTTGCAGGACTATTTTAACCGGCACCGTTTCAGCCGGATCGAATGTGAAGTATTTCACGTTGTGTGTTTTGAGGACCATCAACACTTTATCGTAATTCGCTCTTAACAAAGTGATCACTTGCACATTCTTCTTACCGATCTTCAAACAGTAGGTTTGACCCTCCAGTAGCTCGTCCACATGATCGGCTAGTGTGTCGACGACAAATATCGGCGGAGGTCTTCTTTCCTTCGCCGCAGTTTTGCTGGTTTCTGCTTTATTCGACCCGCGTGCAGGGTCGTCGTCGTCGCTGCTACTGCTGGTGCTGCAGTCGTCTTTATTGTCCTCATCGTCACCACTCAGCGGCTCGAACTCGTTGCGTGTGGGGACGGGGGTGACGGAGGAGACGCCGGAGGCCTGCCGGCCTGCCTTAGCTGTCTTCACACGTAGCTGGTACGGGCTGCGATAGTGTGGATGCAGCTTTGTTTTGTCAATGCCTTCCAACGCTGTCGCCGCGGTGGAAGGCTTGATTTGACTATTGGCCGGATTATTTTTAGTAATCCGGCCAGGAGACGGGTTCCGCGAGGTCCCCGGTGCTGCACTCGAGTTGCCATGCCTAGCGCCACGCTTGGGCATCTCCGGGCGGCAAGTTCGCGATTAAATACTTCACCCGCGGCGTGAAAAATTGAAATTTGAACGGAGCACTAAAATTGTGTTGTGGCTGGCTCCAACGTAGGTAGCCCGATCGAAAAAAAAAAAAAAAAAAAAAAAAACGGTTAAAATTAGTCAAAATCATTACTGCTCTAAAAAATAATAATAATAAATCTCTGTGTTATTGTAGATTCGGAAAGAACTTCCCATAAAATTACACGTGGCTCGATTTTTTACCGTTGTTTAACGGAAAATGATAGCGATTTTCAAACCATTTTAACTTTTTTTAAAATGAAAAGTACTTTTCCGATTTTTTTAGTAAAATTATATTCTACAAATTTCTTTTTGCAAAATCCTTATTGTTAAATACTTTAGTGACACCCCCTGTTATCAATAAAAAAAATCAGAATCAAGAATCAAGCAATAGGGTGGCAGTCAAAAAGACATTAAGGACTAGGGTGCCCAGGAAAAAACTGCCCCCTGCTCCACAAGTGAAAACAGTTTTTTTTGGGTTATTTTAAGCATCTGTGCAAATTTTTAGCGAAATTTAGTGAGATTAATCATTTCAAATTAGTATTTTTGTCAAATATAAGCCGGTAAAAAAAATCTTTAAAAGAAACCCGATTTAATCCCACCAGGGGTGAGATAGAGCCTTTATTACACCCATAACTGGACATTGGCGTACAAGAGGATAAAGAGCACAATTCAATAGAAAAATGGTACTGTGTGCGGACTGAGAGGATAAATCCCGAAACTACCGAGAGTACTTTACTCATGGGTTCATCTTCAAAAAAAAAGTTCATCTATCAAAAAAAAAAAAAAAAGAAAAAGTACTGGTACCGAGACTCGAACCCAAGACCTTTGGCATACTGAACCGTGCCTTTGCCGTATGGGCCACCGTGGTTCGGTGACTAAGTGGCGGTCATTTGTCCATATAAGCCACTCAATAGGATGAACTGTTCCAAAGAACGAATGAACACGCGAGAGGACTATACTCTCGCAAAATAGTACTTTCCTCACAATTCTTTTCATGAGGACTATCCCCTCCAGGGATGCCACTTGGTTTTTTAAAATGTCTGTGTATGTCTGTGCATTTGTCTAAAATTTAAATATATCAATTCACAGTCATTGAAATACATCAGAAATCGCGTTTTTAAGCATTTGAAGTCTAACGAAATAAATTTCGACAAAAAAGATTAAAAAATATTAATTTAATGAAGTTTTTTAAAAGTCTGTGAACCTCAAAAAATGTCTGGCACAAGCTCAAAAGTCTGTGAAACACAGACAAATCTGTGTATCTGGCATCCCTGATCCCCTCGTTCTTTAACTTTGGGTGTACTAAAGCATATAACTTTTTTTCAATTCATAACATTGAATTTGTTTATTAATAACGTCAGCACAAAAGAAAGTGTCATGATACAAAAAATCTTATGATGAAAGCAAGGTATTATTATTGAGTGTTTTCCAAAAGAAATTGAAAAAGCAATTTTCACCAAAAGAATATTTCCAATCGTACAAATTCTTAATCAACCAAACGATTATGCAATTCAGCATCTTCGAAAGTGAGAGAGTCAGAGAAAGCTATTTTTACAACCACACCACTACACACTCAATCGCAATACCTTAGGTAGATAGCCATTGGCGTCGCGAGCATTGAAAACATTTAAAAAGATAAAAAGCTTAGAAGCTTAGAAAGCTCCCATCAGAATCCGATGAACTCTGTTAAATAAACTCACGAAATTAGCATTAGCATTAGCATTAGCATTTGGAGGACGCCCCACCACCGGAAGGCTCCACAACGCTTATCCCACTGTTTGGTCTGGTTGTGTTAGACCCTCATCCGGAACAATAATCCAACACGGGAGATACCATGTCTTCATCTTTTGATGAGTGTGTAATACAGCCCAGGGCATAAGTGGGTCCACGCCGGGTCCAAGCTATCCTCGGGGAAATGAAGGAATGTTAGTAAACACCTATCTAAAGTGCGCAGGGACCCCTACGTCACCTTAGTGTCTGTTAAATAAACTTACGAAATCACGACAAAATGAAGCCTACTTAAAGGCGATTTTAGGAGCACACGGGAAACAAATTGTTTATAGCTGGATGAATGTCCTAAATCACAAAAGATTTTGCATAAACATTGGACAGTTATGCGAAAACGGACAGGGCAAAAAAAAAACCGAAAAGCTACGATATCTTACATTTTGTAGGAAACATCGGTAGACTAGTAATTACAAACGAGTATATCTCGAGCCATAAACTATATGTATCAGCATTCTTACGCCAGTATTCGAAGCTCAACTTGACAACTTGACAACGAAGCGTCAAAAATCGATGCAGTGTGATATTTTAGCGATTTTTCCGATTAAAATTCATGCTGAATTGTCATATTTACGAACATGAAAATGACGTCCTTTATGGCTATAAAGTAAAACCTATACCTTTCTTTAGTGAGAAAGGCAAAACGGCTAGTTTGAATAGCTAATATTTTTTGAATGTTCAGTTCGGATCTCTTGCCACTCTTCGACAACATTAGAGAGCGTTGAATTTCTAAAAAAGTCCGATTTTTGTTTCAAATTTCCCATGCAAAATTCAACCCCTGAAAACGACCTAAACCTTAATCGATTTGGCTCATTTATGGCACAGATTCTTAAGTTTTTCAAAGGAGTCATCTATATTTTTCCAAACTTCCATTTTGCTTTATCATCCTACGGGGAGAAAAATGAGATACCAAAATTTCACCAATTCTTGAAACTGGGAACCAGGACCAAAGTGTTCAAATTCCTCTGGGGAGTTAATTTAGATAGAACAGAACCTTCAAAATTTGAACTGACACCTTTGGATTGCTAGCCCAACCATCAACAAATCTAGATTTTTAATTGAAAAGGTCCTATAAAATATTTTCATTCATATTTTTATAGTACCTATTGAAAAAAAACGCTACTTAATCCACCTTTAGGTGGTTGGTGCCTTCCTCACATTCATAAAGTCAATACATTCAGTAAAAATAGCAACATTCCCCCTTAACATGTTTAACGAATCAATTTTATTAATCATTTCTTTTGATAGGGTTCGCAGTCCGTCAATAATTCTGGCTCATCAGCAAGGTCTGATAAAAAACCAATTCAACATGGAAAATTCAGACAATATTTCTATCACAATACTTGAAACCCGGACTCCAAAAAGTGTATAAATAACACCTAAGTGCTAATAACTTTTGATAGTGTTGTCAGAGCTTCAATGTTTTGGGCTCATTGAAATTTTTAATACCTTTCTGAAAATGTATAACATGATAGGTTTTCTTGCAAAAACCACCCTTTTTACAATCTTCCGGACAAACGTCGAAATCGTTTTTTTAGCTTAACTTTTGAAGTACTTAACTAAACTTGCTGATTTAAAATAGAGACTTATGGAACCACAAGACAGATCGAATGAGACTAATACGGTCAAAATCCGTTCATCCAGTCCGGAGATAATCGAGTGACCATTTTTTTGTCCACCCACCTACACACATCCACACAGACATTTGCTCAGAACATGATTCTGAGTCGATATGTATTCGTGAAGGGTGGTCTACGAGGTCAAATTAATAAGTTCATTTTTCGAGTGATTTTATAGCCTTTCCTCAGTAAAGTGAGGAAGGCAAAAAACGCTAGAAATGGAATAGTTTAAGTGGAAATATTTACCTCACCCTAATTTATGTGTTTATTTAACTTCCTAATGTTCAGAACTGTTTAGCAAATGTTTAAATTATTAATGGTTCAATAGTGGTATAATATTACAGGAAGTCCTTTACTTTTATCCCAAACGTCAGATACAGAGAATCCTCTTTTTACGCGGTGGCGTTACGCTTTTTATTTCCTCGATTTCTCTAAAACCATTCAATATTTTGCAAGCTTCAAAAAGCGTGTTGTAAATCTGAACAAAACCTACAAATTGCTTTAAAAAAATGCAAAAATGTTGCGTCGTTCCAGAGAAATCGACATATTAGAAAATCGTAACCCACCGCGTCAAAAGAGGTTTCCCTGTATATGCAAAAGGAAAGGTAAATCTGACGTGGTGCATTTTTGCGTTGCTTTTGAATAGTGTAAAGACATATATGAATTCGAAACTTTTGGTGCTCAGGAGTAACCATGGGCAGGAGCAGGTTCAATTGAATTTTGAATATTCACAAATTTAAATTTAATTTAAAAAAAATCAACAGCAGCCAGATTTGAGAATATTTTATTTTATTGCCTAGTAACCCTTAAATACAATTTATTATAATAAATGCCACCCAAGAAGTAATTTGAAAAAACATCAATCTTTTACAAATATGCACTGTTGAGTTATCGTTGCCTAATTGTCCATTCTATGCAGAAGCTCAATCCGTGTGAATCTCTTCACGCACTTCAGCCCACAATTAGTTGGCAAATTCACGGTGTACCGGGCGCTGCTGAACAACTTGTTGAACATATCCATTACAGCTGGCTAATTGATTTCAGTTCCAATCAAATTCACTTCCATTCATGTTTACCCGGGTACTTAGTGTGTGTGCTAGTGTGGCTATCTGTTAATGACTACATTACGTGCAACGCCTGCGGTGTGGTGGTGGTGCCTTAAACTGTAGCGCCAAAGATAAATAATTTAAACCATCTCTAATTGCTCGATGGTAGCATTTTTTTATTATTATTTTGCTTCAACGCACCTCCACAGCGAAATGTATAGTTAAGCTCCCCTTTAAAAACGCGGCTCTGCTCGAATAAACGTTGTTTGTTTTTCCAGAGATGAAACAAACGACGACGACGGCGGCAAAGTGCATAATTTAAGCAATGGCCCGCAATATTTCAATCAACCAGATTTTCGCATTAATCTTTAATCTAGCCTCTTCTCTCTGTTTTATAGTGCTTCCGTAGTGCTTTCGTGGTGCTTAAGGTGCGATCGCAATCAGCGTCAAACGTCATCGTTTTCGAGCAGAAATTACCTCCGACACTTTGTTGTTTGATGTGTGTGTGTGTTTGTGTGGGTGCTGGTTTCAGGGCGCAAACGCAAGAGCTGTGTGTTTTCACGTGGTGGTGGTGGTGGATGCCGGGAAAACCATGGAAAATTGGTGTTTCATCGGTGGAAAGCAGAATGTGAAACGAGGTGAAAGAAGAAGGAAAAAAGGAGAGTGGAAAAACGAAGAGTGAAATAAAACACCACACCCACTCGAATGGTGGTGGTGACTGATTCGATGGGTGGGGAAGATTTCGGAGATGGCTGTAAAATGGCGCGAAAAAACATCACAGAAGTGGCAAATTATTGCAAGATTTGTCATAATTAATATTTATGTCGACCGTTTTGATCCTGAATTAAACAATTTAAATTTTATATTTTAAATTTGTTTTTCAAACAAACAACAAATATAATATAACCATTTTTGTTGTTGTTGTGATTTGAATCACACACATTACACTTATAACATTTTTTTGTGTTTTTATTTGCATGTTTGTAGCAATGACTGGATTAAAATCTAGAGTTTTTTTGGCAATTAACATAACAAACACAATAGCTTACAGGACCTTTTAAAAACAAATAAAAACTCTAGAAATATTCTCACCTTTTTCGAAATGAATAATTATGTCGTGCATTTTTCTTGTTTTGATGAAACGCATGACTCAAATGATTTTTTAATGTAAATAATTTTCGCCATTTTTAAGGTCTGAGTTGAGTTTATGAATTGTTAAATTAAACAAAAATAAATGTGCTAGAATTATTTTCTTTCAAACATGAAACTTTTTTTTTCTGTAGCTCATTTTTTAAAATTTAGCCGTTGCAAACATCTTTCAAATCGGCTCGATTATTTTTTCAGAAAATTGCAAAACTTGCAATCAACTGAAAATAATTTTAGATACATTTTCCTTTATTGAAATTGATTTTTAGCAGGATTGAAACAGTTTAAAATATATTTGGAATTTTGATTTTTTTAAGACACAGTAAAAATGGTTTATTTTTGCAAAGAATAAACTTTTTTTCAAAAGTTACTGTTTTACTCTTTAAAAAAATGCGATTAAAACAACTGTATTAGTGTTTTATTAATTTTAAAGAACTTTTTTTTATTTAAATAGCTTAACCATGATAAGTAAATTCAATTTTTCTTTTTTATATAATTTGTTTGCCTCCCGCATCTTCTCGACTTTGATCAGAGGCAAGTGACATAAACTTTGAAAATAAAAATAAAAAATGGCAGCGATCTCATGTGATATAAAAAAATCGGCAGCACATATTTAATATTTCTAATTATACTTAGTTTAAAAAAAGGTGTGATATTTTTTGCAATGTTTTTAAAGGAGGTCTGAAATGTGGAATTTATTTATTTACTTAAAAAGCGTTGAAGGCCGATTTTAATTGAAGAACCAAAATATTGGCTTGAAAAATGAGGGGTAAAAACACATAATCAAAGAAATATTCAAGCAATTAATATAAATCCGTTTATAATGCTTTTTCATGCGTTGGCAAACTTTAGCCGAAATTGAACTGTAATTTTTTATACGGTGCTCACGCACGCTATCAAAACAAACGTTTGCTAGTGTGTGTGAACTCCGCGTAAAAGGGGTGTCAAACTAAAAAGTGACCTCGTTCGTTTGACAACAGATGGTGTTTGAGTGTATACACCTATTGTTTATTGAAACAATATTATTTGCGATTGAATTATTACTATTACTATTACTTTTTCACTAAACAAACCTTTTTGCCTTGGAAGTCCAATATCACCTTTCATTGGCGTCTAAGAGAACATTTTTGGAGGTGTTTTTGTTAATCGATTATCGATGAAGATTTCCGTTTTTTAGACACTCTTACGTCAAAAAAAAAAACAGCTCTGATTATTTTGACCAATGAACCTTCATTCAAAATTTGAACCATATGCAAGCTTTTTTGTTTTCATGGGTAAACTCAATTTGACTGAAAATCTGGTCTAAGTTTTTGCTCAAAATTAGTTTTCGCGATTTGAGGTAAATTTAGTATGACAGTTTAACGTTTTTAACTTAATATTTTTGCAATCTTTGACATAATAGATCTGATAATTTCTCTCTAAAACGAAAATCATTGTACTTCATAGTACATAAGTTCAATAACCTTCAATTGCCTAGATAAACGGAACTGATATTTGAGTAATTTATTTTTAATCATACCATAGCTTAACTAGTCTGCACTTTTGGCCATACTTACTCTATGGACTAGAATCTTTTTTAAATATTAATCTTTGATCAAAACCAAATTTGTTTAATCAAATTATATAATATTTTTGTACAGTCCTAGTATTCTCAAAAAGTTCCATTTACCCTACAAAGTTCCCCGATTTCACCAGAACAATCAAGAGTGTTTCACCCGACTTGTCTCGCTGTAGACGACTCCAACATTTCCGTTTTCTTCTCAAGTCGTGCGGAACCAAAAAAAGGGAAAAGAAAGAAAAAACGAAAATCCTTCCTATTCCTAAGTCATTGTTCTTATCAGTCAGCAGTCAGTCGGCGGCGAGCGGAAACTGCTGAGAGGCGAAGCAAGTGAGTAAGTTGAAGAAATGCCTGCTCGAAGAACTTCAACGTCAACGTGTAAATGATGGCCGTGCGTGCCAACTGGGGAAACAATAAAACAGAGCTAAAGAATAGCTGAAGAGGGGGGAAACAATTAGGCACCAACGCGAATGGAATGTGCATTCTGTGTTGGGGGTGGAAGTGTGGTGAAGATTTTTGGGTTAAAGCTATTTTTTCATTTTTTTCCTGCGCTCAAGGTATGTGACTGATTCAGTTCAAACATAAATCAAGTTGATGTAGTATGACAGCGTGAATTATGAGTTCTACTTTTTCACATGATGTATCAGTTAACGTTATCATGTTTGGTAGTAAAATTCAAAGTCTTTTTGTAGCCAGATCGTTTAAAAATTCGCTTAAACTCACCTTTAAAAAGTCAATTTACTTTCCCACCACCTCCAAGGTCGAGAGGAAATCCGACTAGGCCATGTAAGGAAACGGCAGACCTCTGGGACGGCAAATTACATGTCCCGGCACAGACTGTCCTCACCGCAGATGAGGTTCTGGATCCGGACGTGGCCTGACGAAGGATCGGCTGTCGTTATTACTGAATGACATCACGAACTGACAGCAGCAGAGGGTACCACCCAGCCTTCAAATAGTCTGTGTTGTACATACAAAGAAGAAGCTACCTGCAAGCAAGGCTAGGAACATTGTGACGAAGCGCAGCAGCAACAGTTTTGGAGAGAATTCGCCCGCATTCGAGGGTCCTTGAGGGTGGCGCGGAGTTTGGCGTCGGCGGTGGTGGGAGAAAGAAGGTGAAATCAGATGATAATCGTGGTTATATAATTATTATAATGATGCGTCTACAAATTTGACCCGAAACGAAGTCGGAAGTAATTTGAAGAGAAACTGGTCATTATTTGGGCTTTGTTTTGTGCAGTTGGTTCTTGGGTTTTTGGGTATGTAGAAATGGTTTTCTCGCTTGATACAAGCAAGGATGTGTGCTAGACAGATCAAAAATGTTCGAATTCAAAAATTGGGCATGTAAGATTCTACTTAGAAGGAGTAACCTATCCGTTAATACCAACTAAATTCAAGTTGCCACTCTACCTCTGATAGTCGGTATCAATACGAATCAAACGCTATCCATTCTGAAAGGAGATCCTTGCATGCAAGAGTTCCACCAACGACCCCGAACAAGTGCCTCTAATCTTCATAAGAAGTCACTATCAACTGACATTGCATCGCTCACTTGTCACTTTGATACCCACCGATCAAACCGATATCGCCGATAGTCCAAGTGGCGGTTCCATTGAACATATATCTTCAATCGTCACCGAACTGACTGGCTGGCTGGCTGCTCTTCCAACTGTGTGCTGCGGCATTCTTTCTGCTGACTTTTATGCATCGTGTGCATTTGACAGCAACAACAAAAAACGAGATTGTTCCATTCTCGATATGCTAAAGGCCAAAATCGAAGGAAAAAAAAGTCCGGTGATGCGCAGTTCACGCTCATCAGCATTTGGATCGATGGACGACGTGCATCGTGGACAATTTGCTTGCTGTTCAGTCGTATTGGCATCCACCAGTGCAGCGCTGTGGCCCGTCATTGGAGATGCAGCAGCTCTCGACCGGCAGTCGAACGAACGAACGTCGCGCATTTCGCGGTTGTTTTTGTCATGCTCTACAATGGGGAAGTTCTTAGGAGAGTCAGTGCAGTTATTCATTTTATATTGTTGAAACTTTTTAACAAGTTGCTTATGATAATGAAATACACAATATTCAACCAAATTTCACAGAAGAAAAAGTACAGCAAATATTATACAGTTCATGAATAGCTATGGGAAGTTTGGGGGCTAGCCTCGAAGGCTTTATATTAGTCAATTCAACTGAAACAAATTTAAAATGTATTTTGATGCATTGATACCGGAACCCGTGGTGTAGGGGTAAGCGTGATTGGTAGTCGGCCTGGGTTAGATCCCAAAAGGTCCCAGTGGCATTTTTCGAGACGAGATTTGTCTGATCACACCTTCCATCGGACAGGATAGTAAATGTTGGCAACCGGTCTAACCTTGAGGTTAGGTCGTTAGCACAATCCAGGTATAAGAGTCGTGTCCCTGGGTCCTGCCTCGGTAGAGTCGCTTGTAGGCAGTTGGACTAACAATCCAAAGGTCGTCAGTTCGAATTCCGGGGTGGATGGAAGCTAAGGTTTAAAATAGGTTTGCTATTGCCTCAACAATCAAGCCTTCGGACACGTAGTTTTGAGTAGGAATCTCGCAATCAAGAATTCCAAGACAATCTGCAGAGTGAATAATTTGATTTTTAGTTTAATAATAATTGGTGAATATACTTAACACATGAATGTTTGACATAAATTCCATTCAAATAGCGTAGGGGAGTTTGGGGTAATATGGACAGTGGGGGTAATTTGGACACCCCTTAAAAAATCACGTTTTCTTCGGATATAAAGTGAAAACGGCAATTTAAGTGATAAGGCTAGTACTAGTAATGGCCTAGAAGTATGGACAAATCAAAAAAGTTGGAATAGGTTAAGTAGTTTTGGTATAGTATGTGAAAGTTTCCAAAGGCCGGTTGGCACTGCCTTAAGTTCTAATATTTGAGGGTTGGGAAATAAGGTTTTGCAAAGTTTATATGGCAAAAAAGTGGACATTTTTTGTTTAAGGGGGTTGCTTGGACGATGTCTGAGATATGTACGTATAAAAATTGTGCATTTTATCAATTTTTATCATCAAAAATTGCAATTTATGATAGAACATGCTATGGGGGTAATTTGGACATGGCTTGTGGGGTAATTTGGACATACCTGAAAGTCTACCTGTCAGGTAAAAAATAACTTTCATGGTTGGTTGAGTTCTTAAAGGGATTTAGAGGGATTTAAAATGTCAAAACACTCAAAAAGGAATCAGAACTTTCACAAAACCCCTATTTTTTAATTTAGATAAATTTATTGCAATATTCAAATGGATGAAATATCATTACTGCACATTTTGCTTTTAGTCAATTTCTGTGACATTTCTAATTTCTATGCTGGTTTACAAAAATATTAAAATTTGAAGGGCTACATGTAAAATTAAAAAAAAATGATGGTTTCAGGTTAATTAGTTTTATATAAAGATTGATTTATATAAATCTAAACAATACCTTAATCACTAAAAACTATACTTGTGCCTAATCCAGAATCGATGTTTAAATCATTTCAGAATTAATTATTGAATTATGTATACAACACTGAACAATTTGTTATCTTCCTATTGAATTATAGTTCTATCACAAAATCATTATTTAAACCTTTGATGAAATATTATGAGCAAAATAAACACATCAAAATATAAAACAATTACAAAAACATGCTCAAAAAATCAAATGTTAAACTTATTCTTCAACATGTGTCCAAATTACCCCACAAAAGGTGTCCATATTACCCCACAAGATATGTCCATATTACCCCACAAGGCATGTCCAAATTACCCCACAAGGCATGTCCAAATTACCCCATAGGGGTGTTCATATTACCCCCACACAAAAATGTGGGGGTAATTTGGACACCTTTTAATTTTTGCGGTAAAAATGGGTTTTTCATCAAAATTTATCGAAATGAATGACATTTTTCCATCAAATATGGTCTCTATTATCCTCTGGTGTCATCCACATTCCTTTAAAATATCCATACAGCCCGTGGCAGAGCAATTTCCTTAGGGTGTCCAAATTACCCCACACTCCCCTAATCGGAATTGCAAAAAAATGTTGTAAGCAACTCGTTGCAAAATTTGAATTTTTCAACACTCGTCGTATTTATCCAACTCGGTAAATGTACGAGTCGTGCTCAAAATATCTTGTTTTCGCAACTTGTTGCTAAATTACTATTATGAATATTTTTTTTTCAAAATTGTCAATACTTAAATATTTTGAAAACAAATTATTGCAAATTAACTGGTGTAAAATGTGTTTTAATGTACTTTTTTCATTGAAATGTTGAAGCCATACATTTTTTTGGTGTTAGTTCGTCAGAGATTTTCGACCTACCAAAGTTAGGACCAGTGGTAAAACGAATTCAGACTTTCAGCTCAGAATTCGAGGCTTAATAAATTATTTTTTGTTTCTTTAAAAGTTGTTCTTTAAAAAAAATCGCAAATTTAAATTTATAGAATGAGTGGTGGAGTAGTTGTATACGTCAATCTAGTAGAATATGCATTTAAACTAACAAGGCATTAGGATCTCTGCCAAACTTGCCCCTAGGTTAGGATGAACATGTTGTACCATATTAATTGCATGGCTTTTTTTTAATCTTAGGACATTGCAAATTTTATTCCAAGTTTAAACTTTATAAGAATCCCCAAAATATCAGGGGGCCAATACAAATACTGTTCAAAAGTAATAATTTTAATGAAAAAAACTTGTTTAATAGTATTTTTTTCGGTTCAAATAACGCATTTGAAGACTTTTTGAAAATTTTCACAATATTATAGATATTTTGAGACACATTTGCTTTATATTAAGTGGCAGTATTTGTAAATATTGCTCGGTTTGTTCTAGAGGTCGTATCGAGGTGCTCCGATTTGGATGAAACTTTCAGCGTTTGTTTGTCTATGCATGAGATGAACTCATGCCAAATATGAGCCCTCTACGACAAAGGGAAGTGGGATAGAACGGGCTTCGAAGTTTGAAGTACAAAAAACCAAAAATATCTTAAAATTTACAATTCCATACGAGCAATTCTCTACGAAATCGGTCTTTTTTCTTCAATTTTAATTTTTGTATTTTTTAATCCGGCTGAAACTTTTTTGGTGCCTTCGGTATGCCCAAAGAAGCCATTTTGCATCATTAGTTTGTCCATATAATTTTCCATACAAATTTGGCAGCTGTCCATACAAAAATGATGTATGAAAATTCAAAAATCTGTATCTTTTGAAGGAATTTTTTGATCGATTTGGTGTCTTCGGCAAAGTTGTAGGTATGGATACGGACTACACTGGAAAAAATAATACACGGTAAAAAATTTGGTGATTTTTTATTTATTTACTTTTATCACTAAAACTTGATTTACAAAAAAACACTATTTTTAATTTTTTTTATTTTTTGATATGTTTTAGAAGACATAAAATGCCAACTTTTCAGAAATTTCCAGGTTGTGCAAAAAATCACTGACCGAGTTATGAATTTTTTAATCAATACTGATTTTTTCAAAAAATCGAAATTTTGGTCGTAAAAATTTTTCAACTTCATTTTTCGATGTAAAATCAAATTTGCAATCAAAAGTACTTTACTAAAATTTTGATAAAGTGCACCGTTTTCAAGTTATAGCCATATTTAAGTGACTTTTTGAAAATAGTCGCAGTTTTTCATTTTTAAATTAGTGCACATGTTTGCCCAGTTTTGAAAAATATTTTTGAAAAGCTGAGAAAATTCTCTATATTTTGCTTATTCGGACTATGTTGATACGACCTTTAGTTGCTGAGATATTGCAATGCAAAGGTTTAAAAACAGGAAAATTGATGTTTTCTAAGTTTCACCCAAACAACCCACCATTTTCTATCGTCAATATCTCAGCAACTAATGGTTCGATTTTCAATGTTAATATATGAAACAATTGTGAAATTTTCCGATCTTTTCGAAAAAAATATTTTTGGAATTTTCAAATCAAGACAAACATTTTAAAAGGGCGTAATATTGAATGTTTGGCCTTTGTGAAATGTTAGTCTTGATTTGAAAATTCCAAAAATATTTTTTCGAAGAGATCGGAAAATTTCACAAATGTTTCATATATTAACATTGAAAATCGGACCATTAGTTGCTGAGATATTGACGATAGAAAATGGTGGGTTGTTTGGGTGAAACTTAGAAAACATCAATTTTCCTGTTTTTAAACCTTTGCATTGCAATATCTCAGCAACTAAAGGTCGTATCAACAAAGTCCAAATAAGCAAAATATAGAGAATTTTCTCAGCTTTTCAAAATATTTTTTCAAAACTGGGCAAACATGTGCACTAATTTAAAAATGAAAACTGCGACTATTTTCAAAAAGTCACTTAAATATGGCTATAACTTGAAAACGGTGCACTTTATCAAAATTTCAGTAAAGTACTTTTGATTGCAAATTTGATTTTACATCGAAAATGAAGTTGAAAAATTTTACGACCAAAATTTCGATTTTTTGAAAAATCAGTATTGATTAAAAATTCATAACTCGGTCAGTGATTTTTGCACAACCTGAAATTTCTGAAAAGTTGGCATTTTATGCCTTCTAAAACATATCAAAAATAAAAAAATTAAAAATAGTGTTTTTGTAAATCAAGTTTTAGTGATAAAAGTTAAATAAAAAATCAAATTTTTTTACCGTGTATTATTTTTTCCAGTGTAGTCCGTATCCATACCTACAACTTTGCCGAAGACACCAAATCGATCAAAAATTCCTTCAAAAGATACAGATTTTTGAATTTTCATACATCATTTTTGTATGGACAGCTGCCGAATTTGTATGGAAAATTATATGGACAAACTAATGATGCAAAATGGCTTCTTTGGGCATACCGAAGGCACCAAAAAAGTTTCAGTCGGATTAAAAAATACAAAAAAAATCGAATGACCGAAATCCTAGAGAACTGCTCATACTTCTAACTTACGTGAAATTCTCCGATGATTCCGAACATGACAAAATTGAGAACAAAAAGTGCCGCTATGGAAGCCTACAGGGCAAAAACTAACGTTGTATATTGTTTGTTCTAGAAAATTGAAAAACTATGAGAAAAACTGCGATTGGCCAAAAAGTTAATACCAAAGCCTTATAGTGCATGAAATTACATATCTTTTGACCTATAGGAGTATGGGTGTTGGAGGCTGTTGGAAAAAGATATTAAGGTTTTTAAAAAATCCATTTTTGACAATAATTTGCAAAAGCTATGAGAAAAGTCAAACAAATTCTGGATGTCTATGGCATTTTGAAGTGCTTCAAAAGACCTTTCGAATGCATCTAGGAGAGTTGGAATTGATGAAGTTTTACGGAAATGCGAGCAATTTTAAGATTTTTTATGTTTTTTCGACCCCAAACTTCAAAGCCCGTTTTACCCCACTTTCCTATGTTGTAGAGGGCTCATATTTGGCATGAGTTCATCTCATGTATAGATAAACAAACGCTGAAAGTTTCATCCAAATCGGAGCACCTTGATACGACCTGTTACACAATGGTGAATAACTCGCTCTCAATTTTTTAAAAATTTGTTAGATTAGGGGTGAAACAGGTTTTCGGCTACTTGAAACAGCATTTGACGCATTGATCGCAGGATAAACGAAATCAATTTCTTTTTTCCAAAATGTATTATTTAATTATTTTTAAAATCAAATTTACCACTCCAATACTTATAACTAACGTGAATTTTTCCGAGGGTTCCAAATATGACAAAATTGAGACCAAAAAGTGCCGCTATGGAGGCCTACAGAGCAAAAACTAACATTGTAAATGTTTGTTGTAGAAACATCGAAAAAAAAAATGAGAAAAACTGCGATTGGCCAAAAAGATAATACTGTAGGCTTATAGTCCATATAGTTACCTATCTTTTGACCTATGGAAGTATGGGTGTTGTAGGCTGTTGCAAAAAGATATTGAGGTTTTAAAAAAAACAATTTTTAACAGTAATTTGCAAAAGCTATGAGAAAAAGTCAAACCGATCCTGGATGTCTATGGCCCATTTTGAAGCGCTTCAAAAGACCTTTCAAATGCATCTACGAAAGTTGGAATTGATGAAGTTTTACGGAAATGCGAGCAATTTTAACAATTTTTAGGTTTTTTGGACCTCAAACTTCGAAGCCCGTTTTACCCCACTTCTCTTTGTCGTAGAGGGCTCATATTTGGCATGAGTTCATCTCATGTATAGACAAACAAACGCTGAAAGTTTCATCCAAATCGGAGCTCCTCGATACGACCTGTTACACATTGGTGAAAAACTCGCTCTTAAACACTTTTGGTTTTCTTTATGGACTGTTTGACTCAACTTTTACAAGAGCTTTGAATTTCATCTATACTTCAATATAACTAATCCTTTCAAACAACAATTGCATGCTTTTCCAGAGAACTGCTTCCACAGTGGAATCCTAGACGCGTACAATTCCGTTCAATTGTGGTAAGCACGCGGGCACAAGAGTGTCCTTCAATCAGCGGCAGCGGCTGCCGTTTTGGTGAATGGCGGTGAATCGTGCCTTGCTAATGGCCACACGGCTCTGTAGCAGCTATACACAAAGCGAGAGAGTGTGGTCCCCGACGCGGCAATAGAAAACCGCGGCACGACAACAAAAATGCCTTGGCTCGTCCGACGACACGTTCAGCGACACGGTTTTTATTGATGTCCTGTCCTCTGTGATTGTGTGGACAAGAAGCGGACATGGTCAGTGCACAACAAAATAGCATCGCGGACATATTAGCATGAGCGGTTAGATCCGCGGAATTCCTAAACACACCCGGTCCGGTTTTGGCGGGTTTCGCGGCAATCCCTCTGATGTCAGGTCGGGATAAGCTTTGGTCCAAACGTAGGGTGGTTCCGTTGATTTTGTTTTTTTTTGTGGGACTAAGCATATCAAATGTAAATTGAATTCTATGTTTTAGTTTTTGAATTATAATTTTGATAAATAAAGTTCCAACGGTAAAGTCACTCTGAGGTACAGCCATCGAGCACTTGCAGTGGCAACGTGCCACAATGAATCTGATTGATCCGAGACAGACTGACGTTGCATATCCCGTTTTTTCAGTTCTTCACATCAACTAAAGGTTTTTTTTGCGTGGCTATGTAGCTGGTGATGACCGGATGGGATGCAAGGCTGCGAATGCAACTGGATCCTCCTGTTCTGCCCTGAACGTCAACCACTATGCACTATTCCAGGCTGGGATGCTGCTGCATTGTTTGTTTGTTGTGCCCCCTTTAATGAAAGTCGTTCAGAAATAGTTGACGGTGGTGCGGATACACGTATTATTCGGTCCGGGAGAGCCTACACATCACGCGGTGCATGAACCTTTCATTTGACTGTGCAAAAAGGGTTTCATTTAGAGGGCTGCACGTTGACGACGACGACGAGAGCTTTTTTTTAGGCCGGCGGGATGCACCTCGAAAGTGGCCAACCAGCTGAAAAGTGAACGGATTGCAGCAATTGAAAATAAGGGATGTTTTTGTGTTGCTATTCCAAATTGCAATGCAATGTTCGACCACTTGATTAGTAGATTGTTGGGCTGCTGTAGGCGAGTTTTAGTTGTTGTAAGCGATTTGTTATTGAAAGTTTTTTTAGATCATTTGTTGTAGATTATTTATAATTCTAGATTAAATTTTCAAAACAACCTATCCGTCATGGGTTTCCTAGGACCTTTTGAAAATTTAATCAAGAATTAATGTTTTTATTAAACTTTTATCTTTTTATAAATTATTTTCCACTTACTTTTACAAAAGATCTTATAAGTTCATGGGACCTTTAAAAAAATACTCTTGAATTCATGTTTAATTGCAAAATGTTTTTATCAGGTTTTTGAATTCATTGATAAATTAGTATTTTTTTTTCAAAAGCCAATAATTTCAAACAATTTTGACCAATCTTAAGATCCGCTAGGATACCATGCCCTCCACCTGTCAACTGTTCCAAAAACCAGCCCAAAATTTCTCGTCATTGTTTTGCTCTAGTGGAATTTTCTTTTCCCAAGATCCGTCGTTACGTTCCGTGCTGCACACGAACCTCGAATTCAAAGAACGAAAAAAACTCGATACATATTTCCACATTCGGCTTTTGTTCTCCGGGAAGCCGCGCTGGAAATTTTTCGCTTCCTTGTTTTCGGCCGTTTGATATGCTCCGCGGTTGACGAAATGTGGTCTTGGAGTCCCCGTACGAACCTGGTTTTCGTTGTTTGGTCCGAACCGCGGAATCTCGAACATCCCGCATTAATAACTTTGTTAGGGCCGGTGGAAAACGGAACGGAGCGAGTTTGACGGTTGTTTTGTTATGAAATTGTATGTTTTTGAAGAAAAGTTGTTTTTTGATCAATTATGGAAAACTGTAGTTAGGTATAGTCAGATTTTTTTCTTTTCATTTTTATGGAAATTAATAAAATCAGCAATTAGAAAATTTTGTGAAATTTATTAATGCTTGCTTAAAATTTTCACGGAGCAAACTTTATTTTTGCAAACAGGTAATAAACTGTTAAAGTTTGAAATATTTTTTAAAAAGCGTTTTTTGTGAAGATTAATTTCCGTGAACAAAAACAAGAACAAAGGCAATGTTTATATTTTCCTCTTCATACTCAAAACCATGTTAACTTCGTTGCATGATTATGACGAATAATCTCATGGCAAGCATAATCCTTGCATCTCCGTTTTGAGTTTTTTTTACTCACTTCCATCAAACAGGATCAGGACCAAACACGGACCCATTAGCAGCACGAATGTTTGGCAGAGCCTGGCCAGACAGGAAAACGGGAGACGTATAATTTCACATGAAAATAAGCTTTTTCCAAAACTCACTGATATGGCGTGATGAAGTCCGCTCTGGTTTTTTGGTTCAGATATTACAATGTGCCCGGCTTAGAAATCCAGGAAACAGATTGACTCGAGACGGACAAAAAATACGACCCAAGTAGCTAGACTGGTTTCTCCTCACTTTACTCCTTGGCACCTGTTATTCGTCAGTTAGAGCCCCAGAATGAGCCTGAAATGTGAAGTGAATTCAATTTTTCCTCTGCATTTTCTAAAAATTAACAAAAAAAGAATTCTTACAACATCATCACACAGAGAGCCTCTTGAATTTTCCATTCAACAACAATGAAAACCCCCCAAATGGAAAGCATGGCCGGAAACGTTTTTCCACACACACTTCAGCGAATGCTCTTCACAAAATATTAAGTGGTTTTTGTGGCATTGTTCTGGTCGGGACGGGGGGAAGTCTGGCTCGAACGGGCCCTCTACTTGGCCGTGTATCTGGCAGTCTGAGTGCCCTGCTCCTGGGTGGAATTGTTATCATCAAGCAAGTTAACACCTGCACGTCACAATTCAACTCTTGAGTTTGAACACATTATGCAATAAACTGATATATAGTTTCATTTCGATGTTATCATATTTAAACTACACATAAGTATACCTTCTTTTTTTATTTCATGTTTGTTCAATCTCAATGCTTCAATATTTTAAACCACGTTGAGATATTTCAATAAATTGTTATGAAAAGTTTTGAAGTGTCAAAAAAATGGACTATGGATGTTGGTTTGAGTGGAATCGTTTTATGAAGCATGAACTTGAAAGTAAAGAATATTAAAAGAGATGAAAAAATCAATTCCAACCCAAAATTTAATGTTAAATAAGGTTGTTGTTGTTTCGCTCTTTTGACAATTATTTTAAGAAATTTACTTAAGGGTAAGCAGCAACTGATGTATTGTCTTCTTATTCTAAAACAATCAAGCTTACGGACCCAATTGTGCAACAATCTGATTGTTAAAATAGTAAAAATTTGTTTTTTTTTTATAATTAAGCAGAAAGAACATTTAGGAGATGAATAAAAAAACCAATAGTTCCCGTAGTTTTTAGATAACTAAAATTTGTGTAACATAAATCATGGTACAAAAATCTCTGGTTAGTGTGCATTTGTAAGTTAAAATAAGTAAATCTTTCCCTGTTCCTGAGGGGAACACCCTTGAAGAGTGTCGGGACTGGCATTTACAAAGCGGATTCAGTGACAGTTTATTAATCAACTTAATGTTAACATGTTAAGGTTAATGTCAACATTCCATAGGTTGTCTTCCTAAGGTGTCGTGGTAAGGTACAGTTTGTGGCGATACACTACCTTCCCTTTACTAAGCAATCGAATCCAGAAGGGAAAAGATCACCAGTTGTGATCGGTGCACTTTACCAAAATTTCACTAAAGTACTCTTTGATTTAAAATTCAATTTTACATCGAAAAATAAAGTTGAAAAAATTTTGCGACCAAAATTTCGATTTTTTGAAAAAATCAGTATTGATTAAAAAATTTATAACTCGGTCAATGATTTTTTGCACAACCTGGAAATTTCTGGAAAGTTGTCATTTTATGTCCTCTAAAACATATCAAAATATAAAAAAATAAAAATAGTGTTTTTTTGCAAATCAAGTTTTAGTGATAAAAAGTTAAATAAAAAAATCACCAAATTTTTTTTACCGAGTATCATTTTTTTCCAGTGTAGTCCGTATCTATACCTACAACTTTGCCGAAGACACCAATTCGATCAAAAAATTCCTTCAAAAAATACAGATTTTTGAAATTTCATACATTATTTTGATATGGACAGCTGCCAAATTTGTATGGAAAATTATATGGACAAACTGCTGATGTAAAATGGCTTCATTGGGCATACCGAAGGCACCAAAAAAGTTTAAGTCGGATTAAAAAATACAAAAATTAAAATTGAAGAAAAAAGACCGATTTTGTAGAGAATTGCTCCACTTGGGCTACGTGGCTCTGTCATGCATGTGTACCGTTAAGTTTTGTACTGAAAAGTTTTCTGAAAAAATAAAGCTGTGACAAAGTTTCCCCAGATTTTTTACGAAGTTATGAAATAAAGTTGTTCAATTTGAATTAATCTGCCATATTCGTGGATTTGCTCTCCAGAATTTTGTCATACACTCTAAATGCTTTGGTTTAAAAAAATTACATTTTTTTTAAAAAGGGGTGGTACACTATTGCGCTCACGGCCTGTCTTCCGCAATTTAATCATATGGAATGAAAGCTTGCAAGAACAATATTGCACCGCCCTTTTCAAATGTTGCTCCAGACTTGAGAGTTTGTTTTTTATGTTTAAATGGATTTATTTGCTTTAATAGTAGAGCTGCTTTTAAAACCTTTAAAATCGATGGAATATCATATTGAAAATGAAATCATGTTTAGAAATCCTTTTATAACCAGTCCAAATTTTCACCTACACAGTAAAAATGTATAAATTTGAAAGGTGTAATTTTGGATGGACCTCTTTTATGATGTAATTTTACCTTAATTTAGACTGAAAACGCGAAATTACAACAAAAAAGTGGTAAAATTACACATTTTTAGAGGTAAAATTACACATTTTTCTGACATAAAAGACGTTCAAAGTGTAATATTACCATGATTTTTTCTGGGATTAAAGATGTTTCCTTCACAATTGTTTTTTGCGGTGCTGTACATTGGAGCTTCACAAGACTTCTAAATATTTTTAACGACTTTGATCATGCAAATTATGATAAAAAGTTGTAAAATAACAGACTCTCGTCTTAAATAAACAATCAATTACAATTACATTTCCAACGTAGCAATATGCATTTACAATTGTGTATTGAATAAAACTTCTCATTCCATTGAAATTTCCAAGTTTATTGAAAAAAATATATATATGTCGTCTGGTCAAAGGGGGGGAAGGGGGTGGATTTAAACTTCGGAAAATATTGGCGACGGCGTCAATTAAATTTAATTAAATTAAAATTTTGTTTTTTTTTCAACTGAAAATTAGACGAAAAAAAATAAATCTCACCGTAACAACGTTTCAATACAGAAATAGATTTTCAGAGTAGTTGGATCTCCTGTATTAGATAAGTACACAATACAGTACAACTTTGACAATCCGAATTCTCGATTATTCAAATATGTATGGGACTTCGGAAAATTGGCGTTTTTGATTGCTGTCATTTTTAAACCTTTTTAATTGTCTTCAAAAGTGAAAAGTTTCGCAAAATCCTATTTCCGGTTCAAGACATTTGTAGTTTAAATGGTGGAAGTGAAAAGCAGAATTTTTGTGAAATTTTTGAAATACGTCTTCCACGACTCGGAAGAGTTGCTCCACCGGAAGGAGTTAACCTCACGCAGTGGCCACCAGCTAAAGCGTTACTGTGGTTCAACGTCTTTCAAGAATTGTCGAAGCAGATGTGAGTGGCGTTCATCATTCAGCCACTTAAAAGTTGTGGGTCGCTTGCAGTCATTCGTGCGGTACCAGGACTGCTGCCGGAGGTTCTGCTGATCAAGGCAGGTATTCAAGAGTTGTGAAGTTTCAAGTGTCATGTTGCGAGGCAATCGAAATTGAGCTGTTTTCAAGATTCGTCGTATTTGGTGAGAGCTTTCCATTTTTATTTTCATTTGACACTTTCATCCACTGCTCTTCAGTAAAGACAACCCGGGCAGACGGTAATAACAAAATTAATAATATTTCAATAACAAATCCTGTTAAAATAACAAAAAGTGTTATTATTTTATCCTGAAGTTCAACTTCAAGAAGAAAAAATAATAACAGTTTCTGATAAAATAACAAAATTTGATATTGAAGTGATATTATATTGAAAATGTTTAATAACACGCTAATAAGAGGAAATGTTATACATTTCAAAACTCTCCTAATAACAAAATTTGTTATTCGTTCGGTATACTGACTTAGAAATAAAATTACCATAAATCGCATAAATGGAAAAGTTTCTAAGTGTCCATAACACAATCTGTTATTTTTCTTTGTTAAATATGTTTAGATCTTTGGGATAATTTTGTCTAATTTCGTCGGGGTCATTATTTTGGCCATGAAATGGGGTCCTTAAGCTAAAATTATTCTAAAAAGTTGAAATTTTGAAAGCTGATTTTTTTTTAATTATTTGATATACCCCTTAAGGGACTTTGCTAAAATTGGCTAGAACTATGGGATAATTTTGACCAATTTTATCGGGGTCATTATTTTGGCCATGAAATGGGGTCCTTAAGCTAAAATTATTCTAAATAGTTGAAATTTTGAAAGTTGATTTTCTTAATTATTTGATACACCCCCTAAAGGACTTTGTTTAAAATGGTTAGAACTATGGGATAATTTTGACCAATTTCGTCAGGGTCATTATTTTGGCCATGAAATGGGGTCCTTAAGCTAAAATTATTCTAAAAAGTTGAAATTTTGAAAGCTGATTTTTTAATTATTTGATATACCCCTTAAGGGACTTTGCTAAAATTGGCTAGAACTATGGGATAATTTTGACCAATTTTATCGGGGTCATTATTTTGGCCATGAAATGGGGTCCTTAAGCTAAAATTATTCTAAAAAGTTGAAATTTTGAAAGTTGATTTTTTTAATTATTTGATATACCCCCTAAAGGACTTTGTTTAAAATGGTTAGAACTATAGGATAATTTTGACCAATTTCGTCAGGGTCATTATTTTGGCCATGAAATGGGGTCCTTAAGCTAAAATTATTCTAAAAAGTTGAAATTTTGAAAGTTGATTTTTTTAATTATTTGATGTACCCCTTAAGGGACTTTGCTAAAATTGGCTAGAACTATGGGATAATTTTGACCAATTTCGTCGGGGTCATCATTTTGGCCATGAAATGAGGTCCTTAAGCTAAAATTATTCTAAAAAGTTGAAATTTTGAAAGTTGATTTTCTTAATTATTTGATATACCCCCTAAGGCATTTTACTAAAATTGGCTCGAACTATGAAATAATTTTGACCAATTTTATCGGAGTCATTATTTTGGCCATGAAATGGGGTTTCAAGCTAAAATCAATCCGATTAAATTAACTTTTGAGAGTAATTTAAAACAAAAAAATTATATTTCCGAACGGAATTGATTTATTTATTGAGAATTTTTGAAATGTGAATAACAAAAACTGTTATTATTTTCACAGAGCCAGGAAGTCGGAGCTGACGTTGAAGTTCGAGCTGGAGTGAGATCCGGAGACTGCATCGGATCCAGCAAATTTTCAGCAACTTTTACTTGGAGTCGGAATCTGCGAAGTCGGGTATTTTTGGAGAGCTGAAGTCGTCGTTGACATCATATCCTGCATCCAGAGTCGGAGTTGTCTTCAAAGTATGGATTCAAAGTCGCTTGGAGGTACCTGACTCTGCAGCCCTGACTTTTACAGAGGAGTTATGGCAACTGCAGGTTATTTGCAAATTACAAATAAACCAAAACAATAACTTTTTTTGTTATGGAGACATACCAGTTCCATAACATTTTTTGTTATTATGCTGCTCCACCTCTCCGCACAAAATAACAAATCTGGTTATTCCTTCATGATTCCTTCTGTGTTATTGGTTTGTTATTGCAATAACAACATAATAACAGTTTAAGTTATTCTTCGAACAAATCTTTGTTATTGATTTTTGTTATTTTAACAACTAATCCGATCATCCCAATAATATATTTCGATCTTCTCACAATATCAAAAACTGACCTTCCCAAGTTATTTCCGTCTGCTCGGGAAACCACACCAATATTACTATATACGTGGTAGGGTGTTCCTTTGGTCGTTCGCTGTGAGTTGTGGATTGCCTGCTTCTCTAATGAAGGTTCGACTAGGGGGGCATGCTTATTAATTTCTCGTCGCTCCATACCCTCAGTAACGTGATGGGAGCAAGGGCGTCTATACAAAGTGTCCCTACACCCACTACAAATTTCCGGTGCTTGGGGAGGGGAAAGGGGTTTCTTTTTATTCTTTGCGCCGGTATTTGTAGCACTAAAATTCGTGCAAAAAAACTTATGCACGTGGGTGTACAGATTATGGAGTAAAAGATGATCGAATTGTTCACCTAGCGCTCACATGTGTTTCGGGACCAAGTTGCCTGCGGGTATGGGGATCATACATACAAACATACATACATGTATGGGACTTCGGAAAATTGAATCATGAACAATTTTTATACACTTTTCGCATACAATTCTAGTTTTTGGACTCTTTTTTTGTAAAATTCACTAGTTGCTTGCCTCTTAAATTACTTAATGCTTTTTTCAATATTTCATCACCGCCATTTTGACCACCATCTTCATTTTCAAAATTCTAAATCACTTTAGAGTAGTTCTGGTTCGTTTATCTGAAGTTTTTCCATGGCCTTCGATTAATCGAGTCTGGACTGTACCGTAAACCGGGGTGACATTGAGAGGATTTTAATTCATTTTAGGAATATTTTCCTATTATTAAGGTTCTTCTCAAGATTATTAATTTTAAAACATTAATAAGATATGCCACACAAAGTTTATGCACCATCTTAAAAAATGTTTTTTTCAACTGTGCTTTAAAAAAAGTTGCGTGGAAAATTCTTATTTTGAATTCCTGGTGACTTTGATAGTCATAGTTTTTCTTATTAAATTAGATTAAAGATGATCACATTTTATTTCTATGACATTTTTACCATCGCTAAGGCTGTAAATAGACTACCTTCCCACTAACATTTACACACAAGATCCTCTGTAATTACTCTTAGCTTGTAATTACAAAAGCCGACTCGGTCCTAACCAGGTCTCAACACCGAAAAGGACATAATAAAAAAAATAAAAAAGGTTGTTAATAAAGTTTTTTGATGAAAAAAAATAAAAACAATGTTTACATTAAGTTAACTAAGCTTTAAGTGCGTCCATCCTGGCAATTCCCGGGACTAAATTCCTGGGTTTTTCCCAAAACCGGGAATTCACGAATCCCTGGATTTTTTAAATTTTGTCCCGGGAATTCCCGAAATTGGTAAAAAAATATAAAATTTTGGTCAGGGTTTTTTTTTGTGGAAATAGATGAACAACGATTGATATCAGTATTAATTTTTTACTTAGAAAGGAAAATTGTTAAAAATTTATCGATTCGGAAAATGCTCAAAATATTTTTTAATAATTTTTTTTTTGAAAATTTCTTTTCGCGATTTTAAGATAAACAAATAAAAAAACGAAACTATTGGCACTACGCCCCCCGGGGCATGGCCTTCCTCTAACGTGGGATTTCTGCTCCAGCGCCTCTGACGAGACAGGAGAAACCGGGACCGACGTTTTACTTCACCATCCGATAGAAGCTCAGTGGATAAGGCGGGAATCGAACCCGCGTCTCATAGCATCATCGGGATCGGCAGCCGAAGCCGCTACCCCTGCGCCACGAGACCCAAGATAAACAAATAATAACATTTTAAATTATTTTCCATGAATCATTTTTGGCAAATCAATACGAATAATCGAATCAAGACACCTGCTTAGTGTTTTTTTTTGCATAATGTTTTAATTTTTTTATTGATTTCGGCTAAAACAGGAACAGAAGAAAAGAATTAGTACACCGATCTCTAAATTAATTGCTCTAAAATCTCCTTAACCTAGCCTGTAGTCTGAAGCCCCGATTTTTCTCAGTCGGAGGTAGTGATTTTAGATAATTTTGCTTAATTTTGCTGAAAAATCTCAAACCTACACGCCGTTTTACGGTAGTTGTTAAAATTAAAACAAAAGAAATATTTTTTACAGGATATTGTTGAATTCATAAATACTTAAAACAAACCACTTTATCAAGAATACACCAATGTTAAAACCATTGTAAAGTTTGTATCATATTTTTAAAAGATAAGTTCTTTCTCCGTCAAAGCCTTGATCACATTTGATCAGCCATTTTTGCTGACGTTCGGCAAAACGTGCTTCCATGTAAATGCATAGAAAAAGCACACTCGCAATGACGGGGGGAGCAGGGCAGGTGGGTGCAGGTGGAGATCCGACCTGGCATCGAGATGACAAGCTGTCGATAGCTTGATTCATAGAATTTCCGATATTTATAAAACTGTTTATTGTTTTGCGAGGTGCACTTTTCTCGTATCATTTTTTTCCGCTCGGCTGACTCACACGTACGCTAAACTCACGATTCACACACAGATGAAAAAAAAAGCGCGCGCAATGGTGACTTTTGCCAGTCAAATCGTGATTGCGCCTAGGCCGTGGCCACTTGCAATGCGATGCCGGGAACCGACTGCACACGACGACGGCAGCTGATCTCGGGATAGGGCGGCTTATCTTGTATCTTTACAAATTATGCCCTTATCTGATGCGGTTCATTGTGATTTTTTTGTGCTACCTGTCTGACTTGGCAGTGGGCGGTTGTGTGTGTGTGTGTGTGTGTGTGTTTGTAGTGTTGTTTGAACAGAAATAAAGCTTTATTCCCATCGACAGCTGACCTATGGCTGCCGTTACGTTACAGGTTGGAGTAACGAAAAAAAGACCCCTCGGAGAAGAACACGCAAAAAATCTGATATAATGCATCGCACGAAGCAGTTCACGGAATTGTAGCCGGATCTCAGTTTTTTTTTCGTGGGTTTCATGACAAAATATGTGTGTTCGATTGGAAAAAAAACATTATTCTTAGAAGTTGTATAGCTAACATGAAAGATTACAGTTAAGCTCAAGCTCAGAAGAAAAACTTTATTATTTATCACAAAACATAAAATATAAACATGTTTGGATTACCTTTCATTTTTTCTGAAAATAATTGAAATTCCCCAGCTACTTCCTAACACTTTGGTGTTTGTTAAATAGTTAATCGTTGTCTTGGAATTTGCAAAATAGTTGCAGCTGTCAAAATGATTATGCACTCTTTTCAAAAATTGCTCCAGATTTACTGTTACAAGGAAAACCGAACTGAACTGAATATGCAGTAGACTTTAACATTACAAAACAAAAATGCCAGAACTTTAAATAGTTAAATAATAATTTAATTTTTGTGAATTGGAGGATAAAGCCTACTAATTTTAACCTACTTGGTTTTTTTATTCTGGGCTGTGACTGCAAGTTTGTTTAACCCTTTCAGGCCTGAATTTTTCTGAGCTGTGTTAATCTAAAATTTTGGTACCAGTAGTTAATTTTTTCCATGAGTAAACAGAAACAGGCAAAAAAAAGTTACATTTCATTATTGGACGTTCTGGGTCCTCCAAAGTGTCCTGGAATATAGATCTTGCCGCCACAACACGATTCTACCAAGATCCGATTATGTTCATATGCAGTGATGTTCCTGGGACCCTTGGCAACACCATGAGCTATGTCTTTTGGGATGCTGGGTCTCCTAGAATACAGATCTTGGAGTGTCAATAACACATGATCTTAGTTTTCAATCATGGTTCATTCAGTGATGTCCCTGGGACCCAAACACTATGAGCTATGTGGATCACTTTTGGGATGGTCTGGGTTTGTCATACAGATCTGGAGTCTACCGCCGTAACAACAGCCAAGTTTCCGATTATGGTTCATATTCAGTGATGTCCCTCTTTGCAAATATTGAGTTATGGGATCACTTTTGGGATGCCCAAAGTGTCCTAGAATACAGATCTTGGAGTCTACCGCCGTAACAACACGATTCTACCAAGTTTCCGATTATGGTTCATATTCAGTGATGTCCCTGGGACCCTTTGGCAACACTATGAGCTATGTGGATTACTTTTGGGATGGTAATCCACATAGCTCATAGTGTTTCCAACGAGTCCCAGGGACATCACTGAATATGAACCATAATCGGAAACTTGGTAGAATCTGGTTGTTACGGCGGTAGACTCCAAGATCTGTATTCTAGGACACTTTGGAAGACCCAGATCATCCCAAAAGTGATCCACATAGCTCATAGTGTTGCCAAAGGGTCCCACGGACATCACTGAATATGAACCATAATCGGAAACTTGGTAGAATCCTGCTGTTACGGAGGTATACTCCAAGATCTGTATTTCAGGACACTTTGGAGGGCCCAGATCATCCCAAAAGCGATCCAAATAGCTCCGAGTGTTGCCAAAGGGTCACAGGGACATCACTGAATACGAACCATAATCGGAAACTTGGTAGAATCGTGTTGTTACGGCGGTAGACTCCAAGATCTGAATTCCAGGACACTTTGGAGGACCCAGAACATCCCAAAAGTGATCCAAATAGCTCCGAGTGTTGCCAAAGGGTCACAGGGACATCACTGAATACGAACCATAATCGGAAACTTGGTAGAATCGTGTTGTTACGGCGGTAGACTCCAAGATCTGAATTCCAGGACACTTTGGAGGACCCAGAACATCCCAAAAGTGATCCACATAATTCATAGTGTTGCCAAAGGGTCCCAGGGACATCACTGAATATGAACCATAATCGGAAACTTGGTAGAATCGTGTTGTTACGGCGGTAGACTCCAAGATCTGTATTCCAGGACACTTTGGAGGACCTAGATCATCCCAAAAGAGATCCAAAGGGATCGAAGTGGTCCCAAATGGTCGTGAGGATGTGACTGGTAATAACTAAACTTCATTTGCCTTGAAAAATCGTTGTAAACCTGAATTATCTTCAACATTTTCTGAAGTTTCCAAATTTCAGGTTTTCAGGATGTTCTAGGTCATCAAAAGGCCATTAACAACCACTCAAACATTTTTTCCTAGGTAGAGAAACTCATAAATTACAACTTTGCTGAACAATGTTATATGTTTTGAGCACTGTGTGATTTTATACAACCGAATTTCGGTATGGGTCATATATGACCCATCAGGCCTGAAAGGGTTAAAGTTTCTCAGCTATTGTCATCAATTACAATTCTTGGGATTTTCATACAAGTTTAATTTTAACATTTTTGAATATGCGAATCAAAGAAGCATTGATAGAATCGAACTTCAAAATGACTTTATGTATGTTTTCTGTGTATGGAATTCAACACTTCTTATGTCGCTTTTCTCCTGTCTCGTCAGAGGCGCTGGAGCAGAAATCCCACGTTAGAGGAAGGCCATGCCCCGGGGGGCGTAGTGCCAATAGTTTCGTTTTTTATGTCGCTGATTAGATTTTTAGTATTTTGCCTCGGACCAATTTCCCACTCGTCATCCTCTTAGCGTGACGTTACAACGCGGGAAAATTTTGTTTTTTTTTTCAATGTTGTATTCAAAAGGTTGTGATTCTGCTCGATTAATCAGCATACACATTTATCATTTATCATGTTTTTTTAACGATGACTGCTGAATCTTCGGTTTTTGAAAAAAAGTAAAGCAGTTTTATGCACCCGCTTTGCATTTCGTGAAGTTAAAACGCAGAATTTTACAAAAAGTATGGTTTCCTTGCATTGAACGTTACGGAAACTCTCAATGCTGTATGTTTGCAAATAATGTGCATTTTGACGGGAAATTCATCAATTTTGCGTGATCAGCTTTAAAAAAAAAATACTGACCACTGTATAGTGGTCCAGATCGCAAAATTATGTGGAAAATGGTGAAGTTTTAGGGTCGTTCACGATTTGAGTGATTTTGAAAATCTTACATTTCTGGAATATTATTGGTATTCTTTCACTTCTAAAAAGTTATTGGGCTTGCCAATCCGGCAACTTTGTTAAAGACACCAAAATGTTATCTTGCCATCTACGCCTTCTACGAAAAACTTTTTGGCTATGTTTTAGAGAAAAATGATTTTCGTTCCCCATTATTGCTAATTTCAAAATAAAAAGACGCTTATTCAAAACAAAAATATCTCAAGAAAGCGCTGGCAAAATTTTAAGTGCCAGTTGCATTCGAAAGAAGAGTTCATTACAAACGCTTCAACACAATCTCAGGAGTATTTATCTTTAAACTCGAGATACACAGCTAAAAAAATAGTAATCCAGTTGCGTGTAAAATGCCTGGGTGTAAAATATTTTTTGCATTATTTTATGAAATTCTGTGTAATATTACACCCTGAAATATGTAGCCCATCAGTATGGGAAACCTACTTGACCGAAATGTCAAGCTCATATATACGTTTATCCTCTCCATTATACATCGGTCTGATGGCCGAGCGGGCTAAGGCGCCAGTCCTCACTGATGGTGCTGGGTTTGAATCCCGTCGGTTGTAACTTTTTTTTGTGTTTGCAAAAATTGTACATGCAGCGTGTAATATTAAGTGTTTATCTTGACGAAGGTGATGTGCATGCTTTTGCATGCGATTTTACCATCGGATTTTTTGCTGTGTATATTCCTTTGAAAATATATAATTTTCAAGGGAAAAGTTTAACATATTTTTTCCTTCTATTTTTGCCCGCGGAATCTGAATTTGCCCTTAGCATTGAGCCAAGGTGCCAAAACATCTATTTTGGTCATAGGGGAAATTCTCGTATGTTTGGCAGGTCAAGCACTCGCTCCTAACTCCATCCAATTTGCTGATTTTCACTATTTAAACAACTAATTTTGCAAAACTTTTGATAGAAACTTGCTTGCTCACTTCTTATTGAGCTCTTTATCACTCGATTTCAGTTGAAAACGCTTTGAATTAGCTTTAATTGAATGTCAAAGTTCTGACCTGCCAACATTAGAGGCACGCTGGAATTAGATGCTGTTCCCCTATTTGGTTTATATGATAAATTTAGCAGCAGCTCTTCACAGTGAAGAGTAAGACTTTGGATTATCAAATCACGATAAAAAAAATCATTGTTTTATGTTCAGCCGTAGACAGGGATGCCACCTGGTTGTTCAAAATTTCTGAAAAAAAGTCTGTGTATGTCTGTGCATTTGTCTGAAATTCAAATATATCAATTTACAGTCATAAAATTCTATCAGAAAATGCGTTTTAAGCATTTAAAGTCTGTGCACTTAAAAAAGTCTGGCACAAGCACAAAAGTCTGTTTTACACAGATTAATTTGTGCATCTGGCATGCTTGGTCGAAGAGCTCAAATATGAGCCCTATAGTTTATTATGTTTTATACAAAATTCAAAGTTTTTAAACTCTGCAAAGTAATAAAAAACACTTTTTTGCAATTCCGTCGTGAAACTACTTACTTTTCCTGTCATTCTTGAACGATGAAAAAGCCTACTTTTCTGTTCCAAAAATAACAGAATCGAATAGAAAAACTTTTCAAAATCAATGCTGATAAGTTGTACTTTTCAGCACTTGTTTCGAAAAGTAATACTTTTCAACATTATTTTGTTTTAAATGGTTAATTGACAAAATACATGAGCATTTGACTTATAATTCCACTCAAAGGGTGTTTTTAGGAATTGCAAAAATGTTGTATAGAACTCGTTGCAAAAATTGATTTTTTCAGCACTTGTCATATTTATCCAACTCGGTGAACCTCGTTGGGGAAATGTATGACTCGTGCTGATAAAATCTTCTTTTTGCAACTTGTTGCATAAACTACTATTTCAAATGAGTTTTTTTGTTCTGAATTAAGCAAATTACTGTGAGCTGAAACCATGAAATGAAATGTCTCACGATGATTAACAATTAATTTTTAAAAATATTTCAAAGGTTTCCAAATTTTTTTTATTAAAAATTAAGCTTTTTTAAAACCTCATTACGGTTGAGTACGGTGAGCTGCAAAATAATGAACACCAAGGACCAGCATTAACCCTCAAATCAATCAAAGTTTTACGAACATTTTCGAATTTTGTGTGAGTTGACACGATCAAGATTCCACTTTGAAAATATATTTTTAATGTTTTGGTGAGGAATTACCTTCCATTTTTCAGTATTTTATGTAAAATTTCTCAATTATTATCTACAATTCTTTCAGACACATACTTCTCGGTCATAGTTAAGATAATAATTTGAAATTCAATTTAATTTAAAGGCGTTAGAAAATTTAAAGAAGATTGAATTAAATAAACATAAAAGATTGTTAAATCTAACTTTTATAATTGTAAAGACAATAAATTGGTGGTATATTTAAGTGAAATGCAAGTTTGCCCCAACCAAACGCAACAAACCATGCCACGCAAATAAGCATTATAATTTGGCCCAACACCCCATAACATCAACAGCAAAGATTGTTTTTCCTTTGCCCTGCCAAAGTCTCATTTCGTCATCATTGTGCTATCTTGCTGAACGGGATTTTTTTTTGCTAAATTGAGATGAGAATGCCATTTTTGTGCAGCTTTCAATGCTTTACCTTCTGACCTTCACAGATAATTAAAATTCGCTTTCAATTCTAAGATGTTCTACAAAAACCGTAAAACATTCGGTGCAATGTAGGCATTTTTCATATAAAATCAAGTTTCGATTAAATCATGACTCGCTCTGTAATAGCGACAAGTTGCTCAAGGAAATTACAGTCAGAGGTCGTTTGGTCACTCGTGTGTGTACGTCTTCTATTTACATTGTTGACTTGGGACTTCAAACAAACACAATTCGGGACACACGGAAAAAAGACAGATCCGGAGATCGTGAATTATGTTCATGAATTGGAGAACACCACATGGTTGATGCACGAGCCCTTACGGGAACTGATTTTTTTTCTGTGCAAGGCGCAGAAGATCTGCCAAACCAAACGCGTTTGTTATTATTAATGCGTACTACTGTTTTTTTTGTTTATTCATTTTCAAACATCAAAACCCCTTTTCATCGGAATGTTTAAAAGCGACATACGGCAAGATAGCACGATCCCGTCGAAATGGCAAAGGCGTCGCTACAGACTGGACTGAGCAACACCGCCGCGTCGCCACAAGTAAACAAACCATTTTTCATATCGCGCGCCCCGCCAAAATGAAAAATGAGACTCTTTGCGTTTGTTATGGTGGTTGATTGAAGGGGGGTGGCGCTCGGAGGTCTCTCAAATAATAGTAATCACATTTATTTGCGCTGGCACTCTGCCTCACGCTGGCGTAATTAATATTATTTTGAGCTAAAGTTTGTGCAGGTTTTTTCCGTTGTTGTTTCATTTCTGAGTTGGTTTTTATCCGTGTCGTTTAGTGGGGTGGAGTAGAACCACTCTTTTTTTCACCACAACAACAGTCCAACGAAGAAATTATACCATTAGCATTAAATTAAAGTTTCGATTTCATTCTCTCTGGCTCTGACTTGACTTTTGCTGTTGTTGTCGGCCATCTTTTCCCCCCGATGCTCTGGTCGGAAGATGCTTTCCACCTCGAAAGGGTGTTCTTCCTCCTCAGTTCAGTGTCGATCTCACTCTTTAACCGGTCAGTTTCCCGCTCGTTGGTGCTCAACGGTAGAGCGAAAAAAAGAGTTGAAATTTGCTCCACTCACGGCCCCACTTTTCCGCCTTTTTTCGGTGGTTTCACTAAAACAAGCGAATCCGTTCGATGGTCCATGTGTGTTGAATGAGGGAAACGATAAGAGCAAGCTTATGCTGTCGAAAGCTTTATGTTGCGTGTTTGTGTAATAGTAGTGGTGTGCATTATGTTGGGCTTGTTTGTGTTATGCTTTCTGTGGGTTGGCTTCAACTGGAACAGTGCGAGACATCTGTTGGCGAGTAGCTGCACTGCGTCGATAATGTAGGATGGTGATTTTTCTAAGCGTGGCTTCCAATTTTGTTGTGATTTATTTTGTGATTTCAAACAAAATTGCATAATGTTAGTTTCAGTATGTTGCAAGTTTGAATTATAATGATTTAAACAAAAATAAAACTTTTGTTCGCTTTGAAAAAATCAATTTTTATTTTTCCAAATGTTTCACGACGGCTGTTTGCGTATTTGCATTTCTAATACTTTTTTAAAAGTTTATAAATCAGTAAAATAACGTTGTTCATATTCATTTCAGTTAATTTTTGTTTATCGTGATAAAAAAAACTTTACAACTAGTACGATTGGCTGCTGCATAGAAGTTGGGCTCTTTTTTTTATCTTTTTAATTTACAGCTGAGAAGCAAAAGGTTTTTTAAAGAAGTTTTACAAAAACTATGCTACTCTACAAAAAAAAAAGAAAATAATCTGAAACAAGAAATTATGAGATTTTGTAACCCCTTAAAAATGATAGAATTGTTAGAATTAGACGCTTTGGGTAGCAGATTTGTCTTTAATTGGGTCCTAAAATGAAGATTAGATTGCTGATATTTTTGTTTACAGCGATAAAGCTTATTTTTCTGAGTACAATGACCCTTTGTACGACCACAAAGAGTTTAAAATGGATTTTTAAATCAATTTTGAAAAATTAACCTCGCGGTCCTTCTTGACAGAAAAGCTCCTACTTGACAGCTCGTTCCAAGGGGACCATAGTTGATGCATCGAAAAAATGTTGTCTTGTCAAATTTTTTTTTTGAGTTAAAATGAAAAAAAAAAAAGATCAGAAATGGTTTTTAATCGTGTTTTTTACCGTTGTACATAAAAATTGACACAGGGCTTTAGTACCCAATTTTGAGTAGAAGCATGTGGTCCAATTGTACTTCAAATTTGAGGAGGAATTGACTTGACCATCTCATTTATTTTTGCAGGATGTTGTTACGTTGAAGTACTCCATCGGAACCTGGAATATTTCCGTTACTAAAAGTTTTTAATCTAGACAAATCTGGATCTTTTGCAAAATTGGTCTTTTGTAAAATTGGTCAATTTTACCAAAATTTTGAAGATTTTAAAGGAAAATATCAAGGTAAATATGACTACCCGTGCGTTTGAGTGTTAAGACATAATTTTTAATTGTTTTTTTGCATTATCAATTTGTGGCTTAACATGAGAACTGATTGTTACTGTATGTAAAAACCTATTGAAAAGTTGTCATTGCTGAATTAATTATCATTAATTCATTTTAATTTCAACCCCCTCCAAAGTTAAATCATAAAAAATCATAAAAATAATAATGTAATTAAAACCTTTTTTGCAATCTGCCCAAACATTTAGAATTTTGGTTTACAAGTTAACAATTTTCTTATAATGCCTGGCTAGTCAAACAAAATAATGATCAATTCCGGATGGGCCACATTTGAAGCTCTCAGAAACCCGCGGGAAAATTGTTCTAAAACTGTTTAAGCCATCAATTTTAAATATGAATTAATGAACCGGACTAAATTCTATACAGATCATTAAGGTGATTACTTCCATCATTGACATGATTTTCGTTCGATGATTATTTTTTTCCCTGACAATATTTTGTTGATACTTTTTGGTGACGAACTTCCTATTCCTTGTAAAGTTATGGGAATCGTCATTAATCAATGAATGTCAAACAGACATTCAATGAATGCATCACATTTTATTTAAAAAAAAAATTGAGACACACTTGATTTAGAAAAGAAATTCCTTCTGTGGCTTCAAGAAGAGAGCAATCAGCTGGTTTTTTTTAAATATTTTTCTTGTTTCCCATGAAATTCAAAACCTGGGAAAACTGGACGCCCTACAAATTCCGTTTTTCTTTCTTTCAGTTTCACAGATCATTTGCTGATGATTTCTGCTGGTATTTCTGTTTTTAAGATTTGATATTCTTGCCATTAAAATGATTTTAATGTTGTTCTTGTTATTTATACATTTGTTTTGCAAACCACATTTTCAATTAAAGCATCCCTTAAACCTCTTTCTCTTATCAGCTAACTTCCCCCCCCCACCCCCTTCAAAATCGCTCCGAAGAATCGAGGGGCAAAAAAATTTTTTTTTTCAAAAAACTTGAAATTTTTTAAGAAAACATACATATAATCAACTGAAAACAATTTTTAATGCATTTTCCCGCGTTTAAATCATATTTAGCATGTCTGAGTTCGATCAAAAATATTTTTAATTTTTGTGGAACGGCACCGCTAAAGTTTTTTTTTCGGCGAAAAACAAAAATTCTTCAATAATTGGATATTTTGAAAACTAATGATTGAAAAACAACTGGGCAGGTGTAAAATGTATTTGAAAACACTTTTTTCATTCAAATGTTAATACTATGGTTTGTAATTTCAATTTTTTTTTCAAACAAAAAGTGCTCATTTCTCGTGTCTAGAAGCAAATCGTGTAACAGGCCAGTTTTTGATCGATCTGGACTAAATCGACCCTCCTGAATCCAAATTTGCCTGTTGATTTTCCTGAGTCTCAAAGGGAAGCGAGATATTCAAGATGGCGTCTTATATGGCGGCTGAATGAAAAAAACCACCGTAAAAGGATTTTTCAGTTCAATCAACTAGGGCGTCAAATTTCCCAATATTCAAGTTCAGCGATCCAAAATTAGCTAAATTTGATTCGTTGAGTGCCTGTTACACATCTGAAAAATCAAATTTTCTAGCTTCGCCATCTTGGATTGCACATTCCCTGAGTACTTTGGAGTATTCTCTGGCACATATTCAAGTTCAGCGACCCCAAATTAGTTAAATTTGACCCGTTGATTGCCTGTTACAATCCTAAAAAAAAAATCAAATTTTCTAGCTTCGTTATATTGGCCGCCATTTTGGATTACACATTCCCTGAGTATTTTGGAATATTTTAAGGCTCATATTCGAGTTCAGCAACCCTTTGTTGAATTTGACCTGCTTATTGCCGGTAACATTTCTTAATAAAATATCGAATATTCTAGCACCGTCATATTGGCCGCTATCTTGGATTGCACATTCCCTGAATACTTTGGAGTATTCTAGGAGTCATATTTGAGCTCAGCGACCCTAAATTAGTTAAAGTTGACTAGTCAGTAGAGATTTTCACAATTGCTTCATTTCGTGACGGGACAACGCGAGCAAAACCCTCTTTTGTAAAATATCCGCGTTGTCCCGTCTCGAAAAGAAGAACCTGTCAAATCAACAAAATTTGACGAAATTGAGTGATCCAGAGAGCAAAATCTTCATTTTTCATTTTAGAAACAACTGTAGAAAAAGGTTTTTCCAGAAACTTACTAGGAGAGCAGAATTCTTCACTTTTGTGTATAAAAATAAAAACTAACTTAATCCACCTATGTGGTTGATGCCTTCCTCACTTTATACCAACAATGGGTAATATTGGTTTGGACACATATTTCAGCTATTTTTTAAGGTCCAGAAAAATAAGTACACATATATAACTTAAGTTGTCATCGAGACAGGGTTGCCAGATTTTCAATTATGTAAACTCGTTGGAAAGGTCTCTTGATTATCGAACCAACGATGGGTCGGATGATGGTTCCGGACATCGTTTACATACATTTAAGTGAGATCCGGCTTCAAAAAAGTACATAAATATCACTTAAGTGGCCATAACTCGAGACAGGGTTACCAGATCTTCGATGTTGTGGACTGGTTGGAAAGGTCTCTTGATTACCTAACCAACGATGGGTCGGATGATGGTTCTGGACATCGTTTACATACATTTAAGTGAGATCCGGCTTAAAAAAAGTACATAAATATCACTTAAGTGGCCATAACTCGAGACAGGGTTACCAGATCTTCGATGTTGTGGACTCGTTGGAAAGGTATCTTGATTACCTAACCAACGATGGGTCGGGTGATGGGTCTGGACATAGTTTACATGCATTTATGTGAGATCCGGCTTCAAAAAAGTACATAAATATCACTTAAGTGGCCATAACTCGAGACAGGGTTACCAGATCTTCGATGTTGTGGACTGGTTGGAAAGGTCTCTTGATTACCTAACCAACGATGGGTCGGATGATGGTTCTGGACATCGTTTACATACATTTAAGTGAGATCCGGCTTAAAAAAAGTACATAAATATCACTTAAGTGGCCATAACTCGAGACAGGGTTACCAGATCTTCGATGTTGTGGACTCGTTGGAAAGGTATCTTGATTACCTAACCAACGATGGGTCGGGTGATGGGTCTGGACATAGTTTACATGCATTTATGTGAGATCCGATTCGCAACTCTGACACTTTTTTATACGTAACTTTTGAACTACTTATCGGATCTTCAAACAATTCAATAGTGCAGCATGGGGCACCAAACCGGATCGAATGCATTTAATTTGACTCAAATCGGATCAGCCAGTGCCGAGAAAACTTGGCAAGAATTTTGAGCACCCAGGAGAATACGCACACACATACACACACACACACAGACATTGGTTCAGTTTTCGATTCTGAGTCGATAGGTATACATGAATATAGGTCTACGAGCTGTTTTTCAAAAGTTCATTTTTCGAGCAGGATTATAGCCTTACCTCAGTGAGGAAGGCAAAATGATCTAATTGTACGATGTTGTCCCGTCACGCTACATATGTATCTCACTTGACTCAAACTTTGTGTTTTTAAATGTTTGCTGGAGTGAATCTTATTGGAAATTTAATGTACTTTCCAAATTTGTATAAATAATGGTACCTTTTCCCACAGATTTTAAAGTAATCAGCAAAAAACTGAAAATATATGCGTACAAACGTTGTCCCGTCACGAAAGATTTCACAATCAAACATATCATATTCATATCATAATCAATGATTATTAATCATATAAACAGCATCCCAACAGTAATTCATAAGTGACATTTCAGTTATTTATTTAGCCGAAATGGAAATCATCTAACTTACTCATTTTCAATATAATTTCTAGCGTATTTTTCAAAGCATAGGTTTCCTCTTTTGAAAAAGTAAGCGAAAATTGTAAAAAATATGCCAAGCTCACTGCAAGGTGGCAGATTCTATTATCTTAGATACCTAAAAGTAACTGAATACTTAATATTTTGAAGACATTGTATTTGCATATCAACAATTTGGTGACAAGTTCAACAATCAATAACTGCCCCAACCCGTGTGGCTTAGAACTAGTCATCGATACCGCAAAGATTACTACTTGCCTGCTTGCCTGCCTGCCAGCGAGACCACCATTTAAACACCCCTCATCCGTGCTCGGTCACATCCGCCGCCGTTGTTGTTGTGGTGGTGGTGGTGGTGCAACATCCCCGAGGGCGCCGTGCTGCCCGCACCAACTCTGGTTCTGTCCGTCCGTCTGTCTGTAGCTGTCGCGCACGTACAGAACAACGCTTCTCGGCGCGGATTTTGTTGTTGTTGTTGTTGTAATCAATCTTTTCGCGCCGCGAAGGCTGAACTGCTCACGATTGGTGTCCGGGGCCGTGTCGTGTCATGATGCAGTTCCCAATCCCAAGCGCTCCGTCGAAGGCCATATTCTTGGGGCATGGGACTTATGCTCGCGTTGCTGTTGGAGTTGGAGGTTTGCAGTGTCTTTTTGTTGTTGCGAAGAACAGCGAAATAATTTATTATTCACTGTGTTTCTTTCGTTTTCCAAGTTCCATGCGGATCTCTTAAATCCCTCCCCCGAAAAAAGCAACATCGAAACACGCGGGTAGCCCGCAACGGACGGTGAAGGAATTTGTTTAACTCTCTATGGGCCATTTTCCGATTCTAAATCTAAAGCTTGCTTTTTTTCAAGCAAAATACTTAAGAGCGAGTCCACGAGCAAAGCATACCCATCTCGCATCGACCTCACCAATCTGCCTGAAATTTTCAGGGGTTGTTTGTACATATAAAACTAGCATCTGGCCAAAATATGAGCACTCTAGGTCAAAGGAAAGTGGGGAAAATCGGGACACAAAGTTTGAAGGTTCAAAAACGTCAAAATCGTAAAAAGGCTGTAACTTGGGCTAAATTCAATTTAATTTCAAAATTCAAAATGCATCTTAAAGGGCTTCAAAAATGCAACAAAATGCAGGGTAGAGCATTCCAATTGGTTAATTCTAAAGGGAGTTATTGGCATTTTAGTGAAAAAATAGCATAATTTTCAAACCCAAATAAAAAAGTGTTCCATCCAGATATCAACTCGGATCGACCTGCAGCTTGTAGGGGACATCTGGAACTACCATCTGAGACTGAGACCGCTTTGGGTAAGGCAGTTTAACATATCAAATTGACACTTTTACTTTTAGTGAATTTTTTGGTTGTAAATGTCTGCTCGGGGGACCCCTTAGATCCCATTTTCTGATGATAATTTTATCATATTCGTGTTCCTGAGACAATTTCACAATAGAAACATGCATAAAAATGTTTGTTTTCATCCATTTTAACCCTTTGAAAAATGAAAGTTAAAAAAAAACTTTGATTCACATTTATTGAAAATCAAGTTCGTTTCCAAGGATACTAGATGACACCAGAAAAAAAGCAGCTTCTTAATTTTTTTTATCTTTCATTTTTTAAAGGGTTAAAATGGATGATAATATACATTTTTATGCATGTTTCTATTGTGAAATTGTCTCAGGAACACGAATATAATAAAAATAACACCAGAAATTGGGATCTAAGGGGTCCCCCGAGCAAAAATTTACTACCAAAAAATTCACTAAAAGTAAAAGTGTCTATTCAATATGTTAAACTGCCTTACCCAAAGTGGTCTCAGTCTCAGATGGTAGTCCCAGATGTCCCCTACAAGCTGCAGGTTGATCCGAGTTGATATCTGGATGGAACACTTTTTTATTTCAGTTTGAAAATTATGCTATTTTTTCACTAAAATGCCAATAACTCCCTTTAGATTCAATCAATTGGGGTGCTCTATCCTGCATTTTGTTGCATTTTTTAAGCCCTTTCAGATGCATTTTGAATTTTGAAAATAAATTGAATTTTGCCTAAGTTACAGCCTTTTTAAGATTTTTACGTTTTTGAACCTTCAAACTTTGTGTCCCGATTTGCCCCACTTTCCGTTGACCTAGAGTGCTCATATTTTGGCCAGATGCTAGTTTTATATGTACAAACAACCCCTGAAAATTTCAGGCAGATTGGTGAAGGCCAAACGACGTCCCATACAAAGGGGTATGCCCTGTTCGTGGACTCGCTCTTAAGTATTTTTAAAGCTAAATTTGTATTGTTGGTAGCGAAATGTATTGAAAATACATTAAATTTAAATTTGAGCCAAAACTCAGATATTTTTTTTACTAAAAAAGCTTGAATTCACCAAAATCAGTTCCAATTCTTTTGAATAAGATGAAGCTGCAGAAAGAATTAATTAAGCAACTCCTGGCTCAAAATTGGGCCTTTCATGGAATCAAAGTCATTCAAATTGGATAGCTGTTTGCGTAGAAAAATCGTATTTAAATGCATATTAGAAAATCTGGACATCTTAAATGCTGTATCATATCGATTTTGCGTATACGTCCAATCTGATTTTATGAACTAGGAGTTTGCAAATAAAAAATCCTAATTGTCATATTCCCAGCGACCTTTTTAATTGTTATCAAGAAGTTTGATTTTATTTTGAAAATAAAGTTGATTTTGTAAAATATCAAAAACAGATTTGAAGTGATTTTGACCTGATTTTCAAAAGTAAAAAATCAGTCAAAAAATACCAAAAATATTTAAAAAAAAACCGTTTTCGAAATTAAACTGCATTAAGTTGTGGAAAATGAGCGATTTTAAGAATACACACCCAAAGTTAAAGAACGAGGGGATAGTCCTCACGAAAAGAAACGTGAGGAAAGTGCTATATTGCGAGAGTATAGTCCTCTCGCGTGTTCATTCGTTCATTGGAACAGTTCATCCTATGAGTGGCTTATATGGACAAACGACCGCCACTTAGTCACCGAACCATGGTGGCCCATACGGCAAAGGCACGGTTCAATATGCCGAAGGTCTTGGGTTCGAGTCTCGGTACCGGTACTTTTTTTTTGATAGATGAACTTTTTTGGAAAATGAACCATGAGTAAAGTACTCTCGGTAATTTCGGGATTTATCCTCTCCGTCCGCACACAGTACCATTTAACTACCGAATCGTGCTCTTTATCCTCTCGTATGCCGATGCCCAGTTCTGGGTGCAGATTAGGGGAAATATGCCCATTTTAAGCCTAATAAGCGGTCGTGTTTGATTGATGCTGGATAATCAGGAGTGTTCCTTGCAATTTACCAAAACCAAGTACACCAACGAGAAGAGCAACTTTTTATGAACATTTCTGTTTATTTTCACTTTTATTAATAGTTATGCTGTTCCTTTTACAAGCATTAAAAAAAATATTTCCTAAATGCATTCTAATCAGTCGAGTGCATTGGGCTACACCCATTTTCCTATTTTCATCTTGGTTCTTTTTTTATTCCAGCGCTCGAAACTAGGTGTCCGAAGGCTTGATTGTTTAGGCAATCGCAAACCTCTTTTTACACCTTTGCTTCCATCCACCCCGGGATTCAAACTGACGACCTTTGGATTGTTAGTCCAACTGTCTACCAGCGACTCCACCGATACAGGACCCAGGGAGACGACTCCTACAACTGGACCCAGCTAACGACCTAACCACTAGGTTAGACTGGGACCAACATTTACTTCCCTGTCCGACGGAAGGCGTGATCAGACAAATCTCGTCTCAAAATTTGCCACCGGGACCTTCTGGGATCGAACCCAGGCCGACTGGGTGAGAGGCAATCACGCTTACCCCTACATCACGGTCCCGGCTCTGCTTAGTGCTGCCAAAATTGATGAAATTTTAAGTGAACACTCACGAAAAGTAGCCTTTATAGAGTAAATTTCCTGGCATCACTGGCTCACTCCAACAGGCGCTGCTGGTGGTGTTGGTGGCCACCCTTTTTTCTTTATCGCTATCCGCTCGGTTTTCTTCAGCCTTCGATTGGAATGGGTCGTCAAAATTCAAACGTCAAAAGACTTGGTGCGTTTGTTTTTTTTATGGCGCTTGCTAATTATTTACATATTTCGGGATTATTTTTCAAGTGATTGAATAACTAATGTGCAAAAGAACATGTTGTCGGTAGTTGGAAGCAATTTCATATCTTAAGCGCTTTGAAAACGTTAGCGCAAGTGAAAAGATATTTATAGCGACTTTCGTTAATCAGTTAAGCTCTCAACTTGCGTGTGGATGTGTGTGCCACCAAAATGATGAGAAATGATCTTGCAAAATAGAAATTATGATCAAAAGTGCATTAAATTTGATCTTTTTGGTCAGTAATTGGCATACATTAGTGTGCTTTCTCAAGGCGGTGCTGTTGCTGGTAAGTTTATAGCCTAAATATTGTTTTTGGAACTTTAATCGAGCATCAAACTCTCCATATAACGAAGATAGGTGTTTGATTAGAAAGGGTTTACTTTCCCTACATTCTTGTTGATAACCTCGAAGAAAGAGAAGCATTAGTTCACATAACAATTCAATTTTAATGATTTTAAGATAAAAAACCAGAGGGTCAAATGTATTTAAATTATACCCATGTTTACCAAACTGAACAAATTAATTTTAAAAACGATCTTCTTATTAAGTCCTCTTGCTGGATGGCACTGACAATTGTTTTTTTAGGTCGAACAGAAGCTTTCAAGCTTAACAACTCAAATTTAATGATGCACAGCAACCAAGAAAGTTGTTGTCTTCTTATTCCAAAATTGTCAAACTTACGGACCCAATCCTGCAAGAATCTGATTGTATAAATAGTCAAATTTTTTATACATAGCTACGAAGACAGTAGTTTAGGGGATGAATAAAAAATTATATCAATAGTTCCCGTAGTACCGTAAACTGGGGTGACTTTGATAGCCCGGGGTGACTTTGATAGGTTTTTCAAATGCCCGTCAAATTAATATCTATACATTTTTGAGAATTTTAAGTATGTAAGCATTAAGGGTCAGCTTATTATCGAACATATATGCAAAAATGTGACTGTTACATTGGATGTATCAAAATTAGTGGCCAAATCAAATTTCTATCAATGTCACCCCAGGCTATCAAAGTCACCCCAGTTTACGGTATTAAAGATATTAAAATGTCTGTAACAGAAATCTGGGTGCAAAAGCTATGGTTGATGAGTACCGTTAATCTAGAAAATTCAAGTTTTCAAAAACATCAAACATTCAATGTAACAAAAAGAACGATTCCCTTAAAAGCATGGCCTTGGCGTTCTAGGTATCTAAAATCTTGAAATGATTAGGCAATTTTAAAACCTCTTTTTACAGCTAAATTCCACCGCCACCCTGGAATTTGTAAGATTAATTCTTTAAAACAAAATAAATGCAACGAAACATGTACAGGGTTAAGTCAGCTCCACAGTCTCACAAAAACCGTGGCGGCGACGAGAACTGGATCAAGATGGAAAACAACAAACCGTCAGGGCAGTGAAATCCGCCAGCTCAACCGCTCGACTTTGAGGGTGACGTGACGGACATCCCCGACAGCAGCAGCGGCGAAGAAAAACCAGCCCAACGGAATGACCTTCAGAATGGACTTGCTGCTAGCAGCAGCGTGGTTACAGGGTAGAAATCGTCTGGTTGATTTTTTTTCCCTCTATATTGTGAAGTTAGCTTTGAATTTCCATTTGGAACTAAGTATAGAGCTTTGCCTTTCAGACATATTTCCCAATACGTTTCCTGAAAATGCCACAGGCTAACGGTGATAAATTTGTCGATCATGTATGCGACCATAAATCATCCAAACTTTGAAAAATATTCTCCATCCCAAGCAAAGGACTGCATCTAAGCCGGAGAAAACAGAGCCTGAACTCAAACATTGCTTCATGGTTCGCCACGCACTGCCGTCTTAATGCAGTTTTCGCACACTTGGAGGGGTAATTTTTCATATTTGACAGATTGCAAGCCGTCATCTTATCCCATATACCTCTGTTATGGGCCGCGAACCCAGACAGGCTTGAGCATAATGTTTCTCCACAGCATAGCTTCAGCACAAAGCATCATCTTCTTGATTTTTGGATGTTCAGCAGCATTTCAGCTCTCTTTGTGTTATCAAAAATGCATTTTCTCGCGTGCAGATTTTGGCACATTTATCTTGGTTCATTTCCTCGGATCAAAATATTTCATATGTATGAAAAAATAGAATAAGAAGAAGACGAGGATGCTGTCTGCGAGATAACTTAGCCTGCTGCACTCTTCTTGATTGCTGGGTGATCCCTAACCACCACCGGGATTTGCAGAACAAAACTCGCAAAACAACAGCATTCAAAAACATACAACAAAGCATAAAAAAGCATCAGAGCAATGCATCTCTCTTTCTGTGGTTGAGCAGCAAGCACACTTTTTTCACGAGAATGCTGCAAACATATCATTAGCGAGTTCTTGAAAAAAAAGTCTGGCTGAGTTTAAATTGTAACGTGGAGCAGTTTTGCTTTTTGGATTGGTTTCAATTTCAACAGAATATTTCAAATAACGACTTTCAACTATCGAACTTTCGAAGACCCAATTTTGTAGATTCTGATAAAATGACTTAGGGATCTGTGTTATTGAACGTTATTGAAATATCATTTCAATGATAACTGAGTAATTCGGCACAAAAAACATTGTGTTTTAAAAAAGTGACTTCTGATAGGTGATCAAAAACCAAAATGAAATATTGGGTAACTTTTATGTTAACTAATATTAGCGCGTGTGTTCCCTTGCAGAATTCACACAGTTTTAAATTGTTGAAAAAAAACGATTGCGTGACTTGGGAAAGAACAACTTTTGGCCCAAATACATCCAACTCTCGCTGACTCAGCCCGTCCAACATTTGATATGCATCTCTCACCTCAGCGTTTGGCAGATCCAGTCTGACAGCGGCAATCGGCTTTGCGGCAGTGTAGAACTGACCAGGTCTTCGGTCACGAAACTGCAACAGGAAATTTTCTGCCAGCGAAAATCCTTGGGCCCAAGATAAGGGCGGCCCGCTTCTAATACATCATAAATATGTTTATGCATATTTTAGTGCGCACTGCGCTCGCTGCTGCACTGCTCGTCGTCGACGTCGTTCAGGGAAAAAACGAAAAATATTCAGGCAGGCCGTCATGTTTCTCTTTTCTTCGAACTGTCTGTGCTTTTGAGAATAGTTGAGGTTTCTTTGGCAGACCAGGGGTTGCCAAATATTACGCAATTCGAAAGTCAGAATAGAAATAAGAGAAATAGAACCGGAAAGTACTTTACATAAATTTGGAAAAAAACAAATATTAATAATTAATTTAAGAAACATTGACGATTGTTTTTTTTAGTTCGCATAAATGTCCCGTAAGCAAAACAGCAAGCTGAGAAAAACATTTGGTTTAGATTGAAAAAAAAAAACCATCTAAAGCCTACAAGAAGGGTACAACTGGCATACGCTGATTCATTTTGCTGCAAAATTTTGTAAAATTGAACTAAATACAGAGAATTGTAGAATAATTATCAATTTTCCTTGATAATGATTGACGGCTTCACCTTAAAGGTGCCAACATTTGAAGATAAGAGTTTTTGTTTGGACAATATTTTTTTGTATTTTCATTTTATTTTATGAGATGCTTTGTATATATTTTTTCTAATATCTAAGTAGACATTTTGCCTCATTAATTCATCCATACAAATTTGGCAGATGTCCATTAGGGAGCCCAGAAAAAAATGGCCTCCTGCTTCACAAGCAAAACATGGTTTTTGGGTTATTTTAAGCATATGTCGTGTGCTATCTTGTGACAACGACCATTTAGTACATTTCGAGAAAATCGATTTTTAAAGTTTGTTGGTAAATAATATCAAAACTGTGATTGATAGAGCCAAACTTTTTGAAGTTATCGGTTCGTATACTATCGCTTAACAAACACTCCAAGTTTCAACTAATTTGGTTACACCAGTTAAAAGATACAGTAAGTTATGTAAACAAAAATCTGAAAAGCACGTGTCACAAATATGTTTCGAAAGTAAAATTGTACTAATTGTCACAAGTGTCCACAGAATTGCCATACAAACTAAAATAAGCTCAAATCAATAGTTTAACCGACTTAATCATTATATTTTCAAAAACAAAAGATTGCATTGCTTTTAGAAATCAACATAATATCAACATAAATTTGTGAAAAACAAGACAAATTTTCCACATTTTACAGCAACATGTATGACGTGTCACAAGTGTGCACGATCATTTTGATGATAAATTGGTCTATGTCACAAGTGTGTATTGCGATATCCGAGAAACGGAAGCGAGTTTCCAAAATCGGGTTAAAGCATCTTGTAGTGTTTGTTAAGTATAGCAAAACGTCATCATTAACTTATTTTCGACCAAAATGGTCTATGTCACAAGATAGCACACAGCTGACGATGTGCCAATTTTGAGTGACTTTGGTTGAGATTTACCCATTGATACCCGAGCCTGAAGATGGCGTAAAAAAAGTTTTTCATACAAAAATGGCATTTTTAAATCGCTCAGGATCGAGTTTTACAGCTTTGGTATGTCTTACAAAGTTGTAGAGCATTGAGTTTCCAGTAAGAATCTCACTTTTGGTAATTTTTTGGATAGAAATAGCAGACCGTGTATATCAAATCGTTAGAAAATTGGGTTTTTTATACATTTTTTAGATTTTTCCACACGAAGGTAAAGTCTTCGAGCATCAATAAAAGGCTCTTAAAATATAAAAAAAAAACTGTTTTTGTAATCAGACTTTCTGACTGATTTGCTATCTTCTCCAATGTTGTCGGTCATTTTAAGTTTCCATACGACCTTTTAAAATGTCAGGCTAGATTTTTGAAACTTAAAACTATTTTTCTCTAAGGCTTAAATAATAATGTTTCATGTTCGCGCAAATACAGCTAAAATTGATTAAATAGGGCATGGATATGTTTTTTTTTTTGAAAAATATGGTTTTTGCTAAAATCGACGAAAATTACAATTTTTTGGTTACCCTAATGGCTAAACAAAAAAATAAGGCTCTAATTACTTCTGGCAAGGAGCCTTCAGAAAAAATTGCTCATTCTTGGGAGATAGGCCAATTATGCCATTTTCAAGTCTTTAGTCTTGATTCATTTGTATTTGAATATTCTCAGGCCGTTGCAAATTTCATTTCTCACCTATTCTTCGAAATATCCGTTGAAAAACAAGGGGGCAATAAATAAATATTGCTAAAAATTATTAATTTATAATGAAAAGACTTGAACTATCTGTTATAAACGAGTAAGGATACTGATGCCTCTGTGTTCGCTTGTGCGAAACTTGCTGGGATTCCTATCTAGTTAGCATTAGAGAGCACGAAGCGTCGTGACTTTGAATGAATGTTTAATCAAATATTTTATTTTTAGGCTTTTGACAAATTTTAAATTTGTGAATTCAGATTTGTCGCAACAATTTAAGAAACTGTTATTTACATAAATTTATTGATATTTTAATAATTTGTGTCAGTATCCTGACTAATACAATGTATTTAGTATTTTATGAGTTTGCATTTAAAAAACGATCTATAAATCGATATCGTTTTTCATACATTCAAAACATAAAACAAAAGAAGCCTCTCTTGTATGTATGTATGTATGTATGATCCCCATACCCGCAGGCAACTTGGTCCTGGAACACATGTGAGCGCTAGGTGAACAATTCGATCATCTTTTACTCCATAATCTGTACACCCACGTGCATAAGTTTTTTTGCACGAATTTTAGTGCTACAAATACCGGCGCATAAATCAAAATAGTATCCCTTTTCCCTCCCCAAGCGCCAGAAATTTGTAGCGGGTGTAGGGACACTTCGCATAGACGCCCTTGCTCCCATCACGTCACTGAGGGTATGGAGCGACGAGAAATTAATAAGCATGTCCCCCCAGTCGAACCTTCATTAGAGAAGCAGGCAATCCACAACTCACAGCGAACGACCATGGGAACACCCTACCGCGTATATAGTAAAGTGGCGTAGTTGTCTTCATTGAAATGTATGAATGTTAGAATAGATGAAAGAGTTATTTGAAAAAAATAATGGAAAGCTCTCACCAAAAACACGAAATCTTCAAAAACAACTCCAATCGTCTCGCCACGTTACACTTGAATCTTCACATTTCTTGAGTTCTTGTCTTGAATCGGCCTTGATCAGCAGAACTTTCGATAGTACTGGTACCGCACGATATACAGCAAGCACGACTTTGAAGTGGCAGGACGAAGATCACCACCCACACCTTATTCAGTAATTCTTGATTGACGCTGTTGTCGGCAAGGATCAGCCATCAAATACATCTCCAACGTCGTCCTGGACGCCGTCCTGGCAGGAACTGGACTCACAGAAACGCTTGAATTGATGGCCACTTCGCGATTGTTGTCTTGGTTTTTTTGTTCCCTTGTCGTGGAATCGAATTTTTCATGTTCCATGAAAATAGCTTCCAATTCACTTCCACTGTAAATGTCTTACACCCGAATAGTAACGAGAACTTCGTATTTCAACTTATTAAACACACATTTTGAAGCAAGTTTTAAAATTATCGGAAGGACGAAAATGACAGCAAACAAAAATCGCGTCCGACCACAGGCCTAAAACAAAAGAAGCCTCTCTTTGTCCATTAATATATATCAAACAAAAAAAACTCAAAAAATTTAAGAATTTTAGAATTTTAAGCTTTAATAATTGAATTTTTAGTGATAAAAGTTAATTTGTTTTAGTTAACGTTTCTAAATAGTCCTGGTTAATATAAATTTGTCGAAGATGCAAAATCGATCAACAATTTTTTTTCCGAAATACATATTTTGATCAAATGCAAGCGTCAAATAAGTTCAAGCAAATAAATAAATACAACAATAGAAATCTCGGCCGATTTCGAGGAGATTTGCTTATATGTGGAATTGGGTTCATTAATTTGTCTGATACCAAGCCTTTAAGTCTGCGATTTGCAGAGCAACGAGTCAGACGTGCGTCCTTCATACACCAAATAAGTGCTAAAAAGTGCAAAAAATGTCTCACGGCAAGAAAAATAGGCGGTCCTTACCAGCAGGATCGGCAGATTTGTAGAAGTTAAAGAATTCCGATGCGCTACCTGCAAAGCCAGGCAGTTTGGGCAAGGACGCTCAAAGTTCGTCTGGAAACCAATTCGCCACCCTCCCTGTGGACGTGAGCAAGAAGGAAGATCCAAAAAACCCGATTACTAAATAAGGAAAAGAGGCAAAATTCCTAGAATAAAGGAATTTGGTACTATTTTTTATTTCAGTGAACTGTTTCATCAAGAGTCGTTGTGCAACCTGCGGAGGTGAGCACAAAACTCAAGCTTGCAACACAATCAACGAGAAAATCGAAGCCAAATGCTTCAATTGCGGTGGCGACCATTCGACCAAGAATCGAAGCTGCCCAAAACGTGCTGAATTTGTAAAAATTCGGCAGCAAGCGACGACGAGGCACCAACCAAATCGTCGCAAAACACCACCAGCATTCACGGACGTGGATTTTCCTGCTTTGGCGTCACCAGGACCGGAATCTGCTCGAGTGGTTCCAAATCTGCAGCCATTGCCGTTGAATCAGCGGCAAAAAGTTGCAGAGAATACAACACCTCCTGGCTTCAGTCAGCAACCGAGGAAAACCCAACGAGCATCAACGGATGAATGTAGTAGTGACCTGTTTTAACCACAAAAACTTCTGAACATTTTAATCGAGGTGACAATAACACTGCATGGGAGCAAAACTCACCAGGAACAAGTAAGAACGCTTGGAGGGTTTATCTTTAAATACAGTTCGTAGTTTGCTCGTTCTATCGATTTTGATTATTTCAATGAATTTAGTTTTTTTTTATTTTAAGATAGGATTAGTTGTTAAAGTGATTTTTCTTTTTTACCCAAATATATTTTATTCAATGCAAACATGTAAAACAATTTGAAGTAAATAAATGAATGTGAACAGTGTGTAATAAAACGAAAAGTACAACAAAGATGAAGAGCATTTAGCCATACAACTTATAATGTAAATGCAATGTAATTATTTTAAGAATGCTCAACATAATTAATTTCAAAAATTTCAAAATACCAAGCCTTTAAAAAGTTTAAGTCGCGTAATGAAAATTCAAATCTTTCCAGAACCCCTGGATCAAACTTTTCCGGGTTTGACTGCTCCTCCATGTTGTGCGTTCCAAGCACTGGTCTCCATAAGGGCGAGCGTTGCATATGTTCAGGATCCATGAGATTTCATGTACAGTTGTTGCACGGAAAAAATAGTTTGGATATTAAAAAAAGTGTTTCAATCTTCGATCTAAAATAACCTTGCCTTAGTAGATTCATGGCTTTAATTTGCAAGAATTCCTGAAATCACAATTTCCGTGTGTTTGAAGAACCGGTCAAGCCTCCAATCGGGACATCACGGTGAGGAATGCTTCTTCGGTATGAAATATGTATGCGCGCGAGAGAGGTGCACAGTTCAAATGTGAATGTTCCACCTTCCACGTTAGCAAACCCCAAGGAAGAAGAGTTCGAAAGGCTGAGGTTGCCTTGCAAAATGGGTTTACGTCCATGTGTGTTGAGTTGCTGGCTGGCCGGTATATAAATTTGGTGTATTTCTCGTTCTTGGCAGGTCCAAGCCCTGTGCCCGTGTCTTCGTTGCTGTGCGGTGCCATGGGACGGTTCCAGTATGGCAGAAACTTGCATGAAAGATGCATAAGAGTCGAGTATTAAAAATACATAAATTCAGCCTTGCTCTGCGTTCGTCCGGTCCGAGTTTCCGTGGCCAGGGCAGAAGGGGGTTCGACCTCTTTCTATATCTTGCTCTCTGTGGCATGATGTTTTCTGGTGCGCAAAAGAGGTTTGCTGATTTCAGTTTGATTTCGTTTCATTTCTGCAGACTGCAGCGAGCACGCGGGGTCAGGTCGTCGGGTACGGTCAAGCCCGGGTCTTCTTCGAAGAATTCGAGAAACTCTTATTCAGCTCGCACCTCTCGTACATAAATCAACCAAATGTCTGCTAAAACGAGGAATAAACAGCAATAAAAAAGTGTGCAACTTGGACCCGGCGAATAGCAGCGGCCAAGTTTGTCTTTCTGGGCGCAGAGCCGTGCCGTGTTGTGCATCAATATGCGCAAAATGGCGTATAGACACGGGGTTTTGTAAGCCAGCCAAAGTCCATACATTCTGGTTTATATTTTTGCTGATTTTTTTTGTTCACCGGCGGCGACGGCGGCTCCCACGCTGCAAAATGATGCATTGAATAAACTGGCTGGGGCTGGGTATGTATATCTGGGTGCCGGGTCGGTTTTATATTGCTGGCAAACCAGTCGCGTGCAAATCTTACCGCGGACCTCCAGGAACGCGAACATGCAAAGATGAAGCAGGCACAAGATGAGCGATTGTTACACCCTTACGGAAATGGCTGAAGTTGTTTCTAGATAGAATTTGATGAATCTGAAAAATGCTGAAATAATTTTAACAGCAGAAGCATCAGAAAATATGTTGTGGTTATATTAGACTGTACAATATAAAGCATCAAAATTTAAAATAAAATAACGTAACGTGACGTAAGAAACATAAAAATTCAATAAAAGTTACGAAGTAAGCTACCTACCTAAAAAATTGTCTGCCAAATCGCATTAGCGATTGCTTTTTCGTCGTATCTAGAGGGTGACGATTCTCGAGATTTTGAATTTCCCGGGAATCGAGAGTTGAGTTTGGCCATTTCCCGGGAATTCCCGGGACCCGGGAGTTGTTTTGTGCTAACAATTTAAAAGGGAAAGGCCATAAACTTGTTTCTTTACAATGGTGGTGGTGGTTAATTTATTTCAGGCAGCTTTAACAATATTTGTCATTCGCTGCCTTTCTTTACAATGAATTCAGTTACAATTCATTCATACTTATTAAAAAAAACGTTAATTTAAGTAGTCTCATTATTTCAAGGAACTATTTCAATCTTTAGATTTTTTCTAATCTGCAAATACAAGATCGTTTTTTAAGCTTTTTGGGACTTAAAATTGTAGTTTAAAATGTTTACGAGTCATAATTCGCACAGAGTGATTTTTCAAAACTTGCACAAGCTTGTTGCATGAACTTGTTATTAGATTTTTGAGAAGTAAAAAAAGCAAATATATTATTTCCCAGTATCGGGATTTTTTGCAAAATGTTACATAACAACTCAAAACAACAATTGAAATTGATTTTTTTCCTTTTTTAAGGTCAACTGAAAATATTCATTGAAGAAATATTTACATTTATCAGCAAAACCCGAATGTTCATAATTGGCGGACCTTAGCAAAGGGCCATCTTTACAAATTGCCAGAGATTTCTCTTCCAAAATATATTCTAATATTGAGGTTGATGCGAAACATCACATGACTTATTGAAATCAAAAATGAAATTGCTATGCTCGAGAAAGGATATGGAAATTGAACTTTTAGAAAAGGGTTTTTTTCTATTACAAATAATAATAAAAAAAAGGCTTTACAATGATGTAACTGCTAAGTATGCTTTAAGATAAATTTTCGGGTTTACATTTGTTGGGCTTCTCTCAATTTTAGTAATTGAAGCATTCGACAAGTTAACATCCAATGTTTTAAACCATTTCAGATTTTTCGAATGTTTTTCTGATTATTTTATTAAGTTTTACTTCGATATTTATATGTATACAATTTCCCGGGACTCTCGACCAAATTTCCCGGGAAACGAGAGGTCCAAAAATGGTCGATTTCCCGGGATTTTTTTCCCGGGAATTCCCGCTCGTCATCCTCTAGTCGTATCAGTCAGAAACTAAAGTTTGCTGACTATGCCAGACTATAGTCGACCTGAGTTCGATCCCAGAAGATCCCGGTTGCATTTTTCGAGACGAGATTTCCCAAGTAACATTTTTTTCCAGGAGTTCAACGAGAGCTCTTCAAGATAGCTACAGCATAGCAGTTTGGACCGCGGTAGGATAAAATTCTCTTCAAAACTTCTTCAGGAGTTTGGAAGAGTACATGAAGAGTGTTTATCCTACCGCGGTCCAAAATGCTATGCTGTAGCTATCTTGAAGAGCTCTTGTAGAACTCCTGGAAAAAAATGTTACTTGGGTTGTCTGAACACGCCTTCCGTCGGACGGGGAAGTAAATAGGGAGATGACGTCGCTAATTTTAACCACGTTTTCCACTTTTTCTCATCGAAACCGACTACTTTATCGACTTAATTTTGCTGGGCAAGATAGGGCGCCGTCTATTTTTAGACGATGACTCAGGACTTTTCCACTCTTGCACTAAAAAAAACCAGATGGCAGCACGATGTAACGCCACGTCCCTATGTTGGCCCCGGTCTAACCTAGTGGTTAGGTCGTTAGCTTAGTCCAGGTGTAGGAGTTGTCTCCCTGGGTCCTGTCTCAGTGGAGTCGCTGGAAGGCAGTTGGACTCACAATCCAAAGGCCCGTCAGTTCGAATCCCGGGGTGGAAGGAAGCTTAGGTGTAAAACGAGGTTTGGTTCGGATATTTATTTTTGAGTAGGAATCTCACAATCGAGAACGCCAGGGAAATGCTGTACACCCATAACTGGACATCGGCGTACAAGAGGATAAAGAGCACGATTCGGTAGAAAAATGGTACTGTGTGCAGACTGAGAGGGTAAATCTCGAAACTACCGAGAGTACTTTACTCATGGGTTCATCTTCAAAAAAAGTTCATCTATCAAAAAAAAAGTACTGGTACCGAGACTCGAACCCTAGACCTTCGGCATACTGAACCGTGCCTTAGCCGTATTTGCCACCATGGTTCGGTAACTAAGTGGCTGTCATTTGTCCATACACGCCACTCAATAGGATGAACTGTTCCAATTAACGAATGAACACGCAAGAGGACTATACTCTCGCAAAATAGCACTTTCCTCACAATTATTTTCGTGAGGACTATCCCTTCGTTCTTTAACTTTGGGTGTAGAGAGAATAATTTAAATTTAAAATGATGGTCAAACTGTCTCGAAATACGTATATCAAGCTCTTATTTTGAAAATTGACATTTTGTTGCACTCTAATGCATTTTTGTAAAATATCTGGTTTTTGTAACTCCTTACCTAACTGCAAGTTAATTTTTATATACTCTGAAAGTTTCATCTTTTAATTTTATTATTTGTGTGAGTAAATTTCATTTAAATGTTACCAATAAAAGAAAGTCCCCTTGAGCTGTGATATTAGAATAAGTAATGCCTCCTTTCTTCTAACCATCCCACATCTATTAACTATTTCGCAGGTTATTTTTGCATTTGTTTTCCTTCTCTGTCCAATTCGTTCTCCTAAGTACCAGTAAACTCTCTCCCATTTCGAACAAATCAGCTGTTGAAAGGTAGTCCATATCTCAGCTCAGGATAACAACTGCACCAATGTAATTGTTAAAGCAACCCTAATAAAATGAAATGAAATGAAAATTTAAAAAAAGTCACGATTCAAAATATCAAACTGGCTTTGACTTGTCAATATATGTACAGTCTATGCATATATCATAACTCTACCCGCTACATAACCACATTGTCAATGAGGGGCCATAATTGGCAAACCATAATGACCCCAAATATGACCCAAGGCAAGTGCACTCTCGGCCTGCATGGATAGAGAGAGAGTGTACGAGGTGCATCATGCAATATTTGTAGCTGCGGGTTCGTTTCTTCCCCCCACTTAAATCCCTGCTCCACCGGAGAGCCAGCCCGCAATCAAACGGTAGCCGTTACAACGGAGCAACTTAATTTCCCCGCAGATTTAATTTAATTAAGCATATTATATGCAATAAAAGACATATTACGATCATTATGCAATTAGTTTGTTGTGTGTAGGCAAATAGCCCTCCATCAATAATGGGTTTCGAGGGATAGTCTCTGTCTGTCTCTCTCTCGCTCTATAGATATGGCGGAAAAGCGCGTGCCGTCTAAACTGCAACTGGCTGGAAAGGGATTCATTGTCGATCGCGGCTTTCATCCACGCAGGTAAAATTGCATTCTACCTAAGTGGGGTCGGCTGTCTGCAACTCAGCGCCATTTTGTTGGCCATGGATCCACCCGAGGGAGAAGCCCCCCGGTGCAGTCATATGTGAATGTTTATGGTTCAAATTATCCGTAGTTGCCTAACCGTTCAATTTTTCAACGAGAAAATCAAAGCAGAATTTTATCACTTCTGCGAAAAAAAACCTCATTACAACACACTGCCGGTCGCTGCCATAAATAAGTAATTAGACAAATGTTTCTTTTCTTTGTGAAGTTCAGAACATCAAAGTACCATCTTGACGGCCACCGGTCAGTTCCGGGCGCTCAAGAGACGACGAGTTCATGACTTTTTCCTGCGGCACATCATCGAGCCAGGTGCTGTTCCTTTGCCCTCTTAAAGCAAATAAACATTCCACTCGGTGGCCAAGGTGGCAGGTGGGACAAAGGGGGAATGTGTCCGAAGGTGTGCAGTAAAGGCTCCATTATTTCCATAATAATCACATCGCTCACCAGAACAATTTAACGCCAATCTAAATTAATTAATTTAGAGCCGTTTTGTTGGTGTAACACTTCCAGCGGGGGTTCGCTGAAAGGGGTTGGAAGGGTGAAGTTACAGACGATGTGTTTAACACGGGAAGAGGTTCTTGGCACAATTTATCTTCATCTGAAAGCAAGTCTTCTTTGGCTCTAATAGCTCCTTGACATGGATGCTAGCACCGTTGTAGGAATTAATTTTCGGAAACAATTACAGGACATGTGAGTTGATGACTCCCAAGAGTGAATGGTACGAGTGGAGTAGAGGCACATTGAATCATGTTTACGGTTTGATGAAAATTATTAAATTTGTATGTGAAATGTAAAGCGCCAGCTCTGGTTACATGCCATAAAGTTCATATTTAAGATTTTACCTCAGTACGGAATAGCCCCAGAATTCCCGCCAAAAAGTAACTTTTGTTACACTCTAATGTTCAGATTCATTTATCAACCAATGATTTTTTTCTCTTTGTGTTTTCTTTATGTAGTCTTTTTTAAATTTTCGCAGACTTCTAATTGCCGTAACCTTAATTCAACTCAAAATCAAATTATTCTCGATTGCAAGATTCCTACTTGAAACTAGGTGTCCAAAGGCTTGATTGTTGAGGCAATTGCAAAATCCACCCACCCCAGGATTCGAACTGACGACCTTTGGATTGTGAGTCCAACTGCCTACCAGCGACTCCACCGAGACAGGACTCCTACACCTGACTGAGCTAACGACCTAACCACTAGGTTAGACCGGGGCCAACATTTACTTCCCTGTCCGACGGAAGGCGTGATCAGACAAATCTCTTCTCGAAAAATGCCACCGGGACCTTCTGGGATCGAACCCAGGCCGACTGGGTGAGAGGGCAAGTGTAATAAAAAATCATACTAAAAGCCAAAGTTTACAATCAAATATTTGAGCGAAAAATACAAAAAAATGCTTTATCTCAACAATGAGCAGGATGTTATTTGTTTACTGTTTACTTATATTCTTTCTAAAATGATATTTTGAATAGTTAATACTTATATTTTTCACCTGATTTTATGAGAGGTTTGTGATCTATTTTCAATGTAGTTTTTTGAACAGAAAGATTCATTGTTAACTTGCAATTAAATATTGCCCTTTGGTCTTTTGAGAGAAAGTTAGAGTTACATAAACTATCAGTATTGTCAACCAATAAGTAATAATTTGATCATTCCTCACAACCCCTATATGTCACCCCACCTCATCCTGCCAATCATTTCTCGCTTCTTCTGACACTAACCGATTAACCCATTAACAAATCAGCGCTTAAATTACAGTGTTGTATTGAAAATCACGATAATTTGATCTTATTTTCACTTAATAATCACGCTTAATTTGTTGCCCGCTGCACGCGCCCCTTGGCGGCAAATGTGCCGCAATTTCTCGCCAATCAAACCTGGACCGGCGTCCCAGCAAGAACCTGTCTCTTTTTCTGTGCGTCGTCAAAATCATCATCATCACCGAAATCATTATTTTTATTATTTTATAATAACAATAATCATTATGATCATCGGTCCCATAAAAAGTCATTATGCACTTAGCACATATTTAAAACCCAGGCTCAACTTCGGCAACTCGGCTCTACTCCGCGCTCTAAAGTGGCCAATATCGATTCCACCGACGGAAAGTAGCCAATATCGCCTCCGAGGGTCGTTCCGATCCCGCGAATGGGTGCTTCTTCGAAGAAATGAGAAGTCTTGATTAAATATTCTGATAAAGGTCATAAATCAATCCGGGGGGCTCAAAGTTCTCCACCTATCCTATTTTGAAAAGCGAAAACCTTCAATCTTTAATGAAAATTTGCGACGCGTTTGCGGCCACTTTCAGAATCTTCGACGGCTGGGCCTCGATCGGGGAGCCGCGCGTTGGTCGAGATTGATTGATTGATATTGAACCACGCGGAGATTCACGCGCTGAACCTGAACCTGCCCTCTCTAATATAGTGTTTTTCGTCTCAAAAACCAATATATTTTATTGATTGGCGCGGTAAATCAAAAGTTGACAGATACCCTGATTACATTCCTGTGTGTGCGTGTGTGTGTGAAGAGCTTTCAAGCTCGATTATCATAAATATGCGAACTTTTGCTTGTCAACCAACTTTGAACGGTTTGAAGAGAAACCAAACATACGGGATCCCTTCGCTCAAACAAACCCGAGAAACTGCTCCGTAAATACGCAAATTATTGACAGAAAGTCATACCGAAACCGGTCTAACGAGAAGGGAAAATTGTTGGAAATAATTACTGCCGCGGAGTCGTGCATACTATTTACAGCCAGAGAGCTGCCCAGTAGCAATATCGAACTGTTCTATCCGGTTAGCTGGGGCCAGATGAAGTGATGACTCTTTGGCTTAGCCTGTTGCAGCGGTTCCAATTATATTGACGACTGCAGCTACTTATCGGACAGAAAAACAGAAACTGCAGCAGCAGCAGCACGCGTAGATCGTGCGCTAATTACGCCTCGAGTCAGGAGGAGTGCAGAATTCGTGGGCAAATCATCCCCGGTGGTGGTGAACGGTACTATGGGGATGAATACTCCAGCAGGTTGAGCTGGAAAATTATTGCTTGTATCTCTTTGAAATCCTATAAAACTGTATTCGATAGCGGTCAGATCAACGATCCTTCAAGTCAGTACTTAATTTCATACACGCACTACGACCCAGTAGCAGCTCTTAACATTAAAAATAACCAAAATAATTATTTTCAACAGATTTTCAGTTTTTCAAGTTGTTGGATAGGCGTCATTGATAAAGTATGTCACTCTAAAATGTGCCAAAATGAATTCCACCTCCCCCCTATGTCACACTTTGTCACGTTGGCTCCGACTTCCCCTCGAAATTGTCGGCGTTGTCGGATTCACCCCCCCCCACCCATATCAATTTTTTGTTCAATCCAGATTAAATTTTCAAAAGGTTCTATCTGCATTGGAAACCCATGACTCATAGGTTGTTTTGAATTATTGTTTTGATTATTTTTTTGATTCCGAATTCCATCGAGGATTTTTTTTTATTTTTACAGGTTGTGTTTGGATGTTTTTTTTTTCATTTTTTTTTCAAGATGTGATGATATATGCATATTAAATCTATTATGAAAAGCTCTTTTTCTTAAAGCCTTGTATCATGTTTCATTTATGAGTACAGTTTATCAAACATTAATCTTTTTTTAAATATATTTTAAGACTGAAGTTTCAATATTCCAGAAATTGTCTAGCGTGACGTCACAGTTTCAGAGACCCTTTGTCACGCTTGCGACACCCCCCCTCTCTCCCCTAGAGCGTGACTTACTTTATGGATGATGCCATAGAAGAATTCCGATTAGAGTAGTAAAATATCAATTTTCAAGTTCTCATCTCATACCCTTATTTCACTGCCCTTGTTTCCGTCGCGAGATTCTCAGCATCAAGAATCGCCGGTCTCTATCTCGTGTTTACAAAATCGTGAGTTACATTTCCATTTCATCTCTCATTTCCACATTCACAATTATTCCTTCCTGAACAGAGCGTAGCCACAACATTCGACATACATGTTTCACGGGATCGTGGTTGGTTTTCAATCCCCCTCTCGCGTTTTTTAATTGCAGTTTTCTGAGAAAATAAAAGAATCTTCGGCGAATGTGCGTGAGCGAGAAAAGAAGAAAAATCTAGCTGACAATCACAAGCTCACAAGCTATAGTGCACTATGGGCCATCTCCATACAAACAGGCGGCCGAATTATTTTTTTTTGCTTTTTAAATGTTTTTTTTTTTGATACAAATTTAGGTAATTGTATGGTATTGAAATGATATACGTCGATTTTTATGACTTTTCATGTTTTTCAATAGTTGATTGTTTATAATAAATAGTCTTTTCATACATTTGCAAGTGCAACAGAATTGCATATGGGTCATTCCATCTCAACTGTGCACGAAAAAGTGCAAATTTGAAAATTACCCTCTCCGATCCTGCTCAAATTTGGCAGGGCTGTTGATACTATCAAAACATGCAAAAATCCCAAATTTCATCCAAATCGGACCACCCCCTCCATTTTTGTACCTCCCCAAAATATCGACTTTTTGGCTATTTTTGACCAAACCTCGTAGTTTCAAATGACGATAACTCAGGAACCACAAATCTTAGAGGGTCGGTCTTAGACTCAATTTTGAAGGAAATTGGACGTAGAATCCATTTCCGTGATCAAAATGTCGATTTATTTATTTATTCTACCTGTATTGCGCCATTGAAAACTTGAAATGGCCGTATCTCAAAACACCCCAACTTATTTTTTTTATTTGACCTCACCATCGTGTTCCCCGGCCAATTTTACATAAGAATCACTTATCGACAGAAATGAATATGTTTCGTTTCAGAGATATCGAATTTTAAAGTTTTGTGTTTTCGAGATTACCTACATCAGCTTCATTCGCCGCATCTGCTAGAAGCACACAGGCGGGCCGATCAATAACTGCTACCTGGTGTTCTGGGAGATGAATAATTTAATTTAAATTTTAAAAAAATAACGCAAATATTTATTCAAATGGCTGATACCTACCTTGATCAATCTATTTTTATGAAAGGAATATTTATTGGGTTATTTTGAATGCACCGTTTTTTAACGTGTTGCTAACCGTTTCAGAGTACCTCCGAGGCCATGACTAGGGCCTTTATCATGGGCGGTAGCAAAATAGTGCCATTCAGCAAAAACCCAAAACCTGCTTTATTATTATTATTATCATTATTATAGTTTACTATTGACACTTTACCATAATTTGGCAAATCTGATTTATGGTTTAAAAGATTGATCATATTAAATCAATTTTTATATTGTTAGCCAGCTCCATTTGATTGAAAGATGATTTTGGTCAAGGTACATTTAATTTAAAAAAAAATCTTCATACGTGAGGACAGAAGCCGTGATAGAAGAAAAAAAAAAAAACATTGTTGTTCGGACGGTGTCGAAATCATCGCAACTAAATTTGGGGAATTAGCCGCTTTGAAGCAGATCAAACTTTGTGATTTGCTTACATTTTTCAATTTTATACTTTTAAGAAATCCTTTTCCTACTCCTTGTGATCGTCCTTCACTACAGTACAACGTATCAACAAATTTTATTCATTTTAATTCATATTTTTTACTCAATAATGTATCGTGCACTTATTGTTCAGTGTTACTAACAAGATTAATTGCATTTTCCTGCTCGTTTCGTCGGAATCCAATTCTGCCCTTTACTGTGTGTCGTTATTGCTCTGTCCTGTGGGTTAGCACAGAAATTCATTTCATTAGTTTTTTTGAGCAGACATTTCGCGATTATTCGCGATTAAACTTCAGTTTCCTACAGTGTTATACAGTTAATGTTTGCCCAATTTGGTAAAGATTATTTATGATGAAATATTATTTCAATAAATGACCAGGTAGCAGTTATTGATCGGCCCAAAACCGGCTCTGTGGCTTAATGGTTACGGCTTCTGCCTCACAAGCAGAAGGTTCAAGGATCAAATCCCGGCCGGTACCTTTGAAATTTGGAATCAGGAATTTGAACTTTGAATATGAACAAAAACGAAAATGAAGCAGGTGGGATTCGAACTCACACCTCTGGATTGGTGGTCTGGGACGCTAAGCAGTCAGCCATCAGAAGGTTTACACTCTAGCAGTGAAATTATCCGTAGTATTGAAACATGTTATCTTCTCATATTATATACGCGCTGATCCCTGATTTGCCTGACGGGATTGGAAGTCTAAATATAGATCGAGTTTCCTTCAGATGCTTGCTTCTATGTTTAGGCGGGGCCGAACAATGCCCAACGACCTCGGAATTGGACCGCAAGGAGCTCTGTCATTCTGAAACGGGTCGTTGGAAGCAGCGCGAGGGCTATCACCACCTAATACCCGGGACTGAGATAAGTTGTATCAGCATTCGGCATATACAAAGTCTGATACAAACTATGCTTTCCCATAATATCGCTACCGGTTAGCGGGTATTGGATTGGACCACACACACACACAGGTAGCAGTTATTGATCGGACCGCCTGTGTGCTTCTAGCAGATGCGGCGAATGAAGCTGATGTAGGTAATCTCGAAAACACAAAACTTTAAAATTCGATATCTCTGAAACGAAACATATTCATTTCTGTCGATAAGTGATTCTTATGTAAAATTGGCCGGGGAACAAGATGGTGAGGTCAAATAAAAAAAATAAGTTGGGGTGTTTTGAGATACGGACGTTTCAAGTTTTCAATTGCGCAATACAGGTAGAAAAAATAAATTAATCAACATTTTGATCACGGAAATGGATTCTACGTCCAATTTCCTTCAAAATTAAGTCTAAGACTTACCCTCTATGATTTGTGGTTCCTGAGCTATCATCATTTGAAACTAGAAGGTTTGGTCAAAAATCGCCAAAAAGTCGATATTTTGGGGAGGTACAAAAATGGAGGGGGTGGTCCGGTTTGGATGAAATTCGGGATTCTTGCATGTTTTGATAGTATCAACAGCCCTGCCAAATTTGAGCAGGATCGGAGAGGGTAATTTTCAAATGCTGTTCCGCTTCAGATGGAATGACCCATATATATTGTATTGCAAGTTTATATTATTAAATTATGGATAAGCTCCCACCCCACTTTAAGGACACAACCCCTCCCTCCTCTTTCTTTCAACCCCCCCCCCTCTCCTCCTCCCCACCAACAAATTTTTGTTAAGCGTAATAAATTCATTTTAAGTCAAATATTTATTATTTACTGCTGTGTGTTTCTTTTTGTGAGTCCATGCCGTATAACTTGAGAACAGAACATTCCAATAAAGTCATTTCGAACTTCTTGAAACCAGGTATTGATTTTTGAAGCGACGATGCCCACGAAGTAGGTAGCAAAGCAAGTGAAATAAACGAGCGCATATGTAGATTGCAGCAAATTTTGATAAAACGTAAATGTTCAAAATGGCATATCTCCGAAAACCCAAAAAATCGCAGGCTGGAAATTTCATCAATGTTAGATTATAATCCAATCTTTCAAGTGATCTTAGTTTCATGTTTAGCATCGGTTAGCAAAAAAAGTACTCGATTAACAAACACAAAAAATATAATTTGTCAAAAAAATGCTCCAATTATTCGATGAAAACTTCAGTTTTGGTTTGGAAACAACATTTTATCTATTAATAGTTTCAAAGCTTATCTCATTACCTTTCCAACGATGTATATTTGTCCTAATAAAACATTTAAAATGGCTGAGCTATGTTAAAATTAAACAATCAGCCTTTTTTACGAAAAACGCTTGTTTTTTACTCCATTTTTTGACTTTCAGCTTGCGTATCTCCGTAATGAACAAACTTAGAGCTTTGAAAATTTGGATTTTTCTTAGTTAGAATGTTTACTTTCGAAAAAAAAAAATACCAAAAAATATTTAGAGAAGGTCACTTTTTTGAAACTTGGCCACCCAATGTACCATAGTGTAGTGACGGTCGCTATACCCTCTGATATTTTGATGCAAGAATCATCAAATGATAGTTTTTTTTTCTATTACTCATTTACAACACTGATTCCGATTCATTGAAAATTGAAATAATCAATCGTTGTTGTACAGACTTCAAATTTTCAGAATCAAATCTAAAATAAATTCATGATTTTCTAAGATATATTCATTTGACAGTAGTCAATAGACAGTACACAGTGGTCCAAATCGCAATATAAAGTAATGTTATATTCTCCAAAAAGTCCGAATAGTTTAAAACATTGGTGTCATGAAAAGAGAAGATACTTATGGTTTCATTTACTTTTAGCTTAAGGTGGAATATTTCTTTTGAATTTTTTTCTGTCAAATTTTGGAAATTACAAACCGAGAAAATTTGTCGAAGACGTAATATCGCACTCGATTTTTATCTACTACGAAAATTTTAATTTAATTTTAATAGAATCAGAGTAATCTTTTGAAAATTTTTGTTTTATGTTTGAACTGCAAAAGTAATAAAAATAAGTTGCTGGAAATGGGGATATTTCTTCTGTTATAACCAAAAAATTGCTCAGTTAAATAACATATGCATCGCATTTTTTTGGGTCATAAACAGAAGTGGTGCTTTGAAGCTTCTTTTTCCACGGTTGACTTGCACTCGCCAGCTCATCCCTGAGGGGGTGTAGTTCGCTGTTAGCTGTCATTTTGAAATGTAAAACCACGGCCAAGTGACCACCGCGTAGCTGTACGGATGACTGGTAACGGCTGAAACGCCTCGAGCACAACCACCACCTATTACTGCCTACTGCCGTAGAACGTATCGACATTTCAAGGTGTCATGGCCGCGGACAGTCAGTCATGTTTACCTCGGCTGCGGTCTAATTAGTGGCATTTCCCGGAACTAACGTCAGCAAAGGGACCTGACCACCACCGCCGCCGTAGGGTACTTGCTCTTTACGCAGTGAATGTCACTGCGGCGGACGATTCGCCACCGGGGTCGACCTCTTTTTTTCTCCACCACATGTCACTCTTCCAGGATGTTTTGTGGCATTTGTCTCAACGACTGACCAAAACCAAAAAAAAAAGACCATCCCAACGCAGGGGAAAAAGGCACGCCACAGTTGCTGCTTTTTTCGCCAGAATAGCCCCCGGCAGTTTAAACAACTCAATACCAGTCAGTTGTGGGTTCGTCCCTTGGATGGCGTCTCCGACGGTCGGCGAAACAGATAATACACACCAACTCGATCCGAGGAACTGAAGTGGCTGATCTGCTGCTGCTGGGTTACTTTCGATTTCCGCGAAATTCGAGTGTTTGCCAGGAAAAAGGGATGATAAGATCTACTAGAAGGGACTTTCAATAAAAAAAAATCATTTGAAATAGAAATTTTAAAACTTAAATTTAGTTAAATTCTTCAACTTGTAATTGTAAAAATTACGTGCTCTTGCAAACAACCCCGAAAATGCATGTTATATGCGCAAGGAGCGAACCACACTAACTTTACATACAAACTTTGGTGTTAAACCATTCGACCTCAAAGTTCACGCTTCTCCTCGAGGATGTGCAGAACTTTTGTGGGACTGTGTAATCAAATTGCTACGCTTTTCTTCTGATAAAACGGTACAACTTTCATTCATTCTTGCAAAAGTTTGGCCAAAGCAACGCTGCCCGATCGTCCAGGGTTCTCCGCCAGATCACTAATTGCCGTGGTCATTCATCATTGTACAACCAAGTCTCATTAATGAATACCCTGCGGTCACCGTTTTCAGAGGAAAAAGGATTCACCGCTCTTTTTATTCGCGCAAATAAAATGTATATCCCGGCTGAGGAAGAAAAAAAAAAACCTCCAAAAAACCCGCCAGTCAGCAGTCCCAAATGGTTATCAAAATATTAGAAAAGCCCTGTGGCGAAAATCGACCACCTCTCGAGATCCTTCATCGCCGAGCATAGATTATGCTGGCGTTTTGTATCCCCCCTCTCGTTCAAACGGAAAGGTGGCGCACCAGGGACTACCAGAAAGTGGCAAATAAAATTTATCCGAATCGGAAATATAAAACACAATTTAATTAGTACCTTTCGGGAAGTCGGTCTGCGCCGTGTCGATTGATGATCTGCGCCGTCTGATGTCAGTCTGGGTTGATTTTTTGCCGATGTTGCAGCAAATGTTTATGCTTGGCTGCGTGTCTATATTTGATTAACACTTTGGCATGTGCCACGTGTTTGAGTTCGTGCGAATTTCGATTAGCATTTTGACGCAATATGCTCCACTGACATAATTTATAATACATACCTTGCAGGACTATATTAGTTTAACTCAGGTTTGGTACATACTATACTTTCCCATAATTTCGCTGCCAGCCAATGGGTATTGGAGTGGACCTTCGACGCTTAGTAAATGCGGCTCAAACAATATACAATATTCAATGTTTGGCCCTTTTAAAATGTTAGTCTTGATTTTAAAATTTTCAAAAAAAAATTTTCGCAAGGATCGAAACATTTCACGAATGTTTCATGTATTAACATTGAAAATCGAACCATTGGTTGCTGAGATATCGTCATTAGAAAATGGTGGGTTGTTTTGGTGAGACTTAGAAAACTTCAACCTTCGCGTTTTTTTTTAAGCGGCTCTATCTCAGCAACCCGAGGTCAAATCATCAATGTCTCTTAGACAATTTTATAGCAAATTTTCTGAACTTTCCTAAAAAAATATTTTCAGAAATGGTCACTCATGGTCACTCATGATCATGGTCAATAATTGAAAAACTGCAAAAAATTCGCTAAAATCAAACTTTCGGTGGCTATATCTTGAAAACGGAGCCCTTTATCAAAAAATCTGTGAAGTACTTTTCGATTGCAAATTCAATTTAGCATTAAAAAATAATGTCAAACTTGTTTTTGCATGAAACTACGATTTTTTCCAAAAAATCACTATTTTTTAAAAAAAATCATAACTCGGTGGCAGATTTTTTGACCATGTTTCTCTATAGCTCAAAAGTTGCGGATTTTTGTACCCTAAAACATATCAAAAAATCTCGAAAATCAAAAAATACGTATTTTGAGAAATTGAGTTTAAGTGAAAAAAAAGTTGATCAAAAAATCTGCAAATATTTTTTTTCCGTGTACCTATTTTTTCTCAAAAGTCCTCAACAATACCTACAACTTTGCCGATGACACCAAATTAATCAGAAAATTCACTCAAAAGTTACAGTTGTTTGAATATTTATATATCATTTTTGTTTGGACAGTTGCCAAAATTGTATGGAGACTTGCATAGGTGAACCAATCACACAAAATAGCTTATTTGGTCATAGGGAAGGCCCCCACAAAGTTTGAGCCAAATCAAAAAATACAAAAAATAAAAATGGTCGAAATCGGCCGATTTCGTAGAGAGTTGCTCAGTATTCGGGTCGTAAATTTGATTTTGAAAAAAAAAACGAATAAAACATTTTTCGAAAAAAAGTTAGATTTGGTTAACCCTGTGATCAATACGTCAAATGCTGTATAAAGTAGGCAAAAATCTATTTTACCCAAAAATCAAGCCATCCACATTAACGACCCCCGGGTATTTTGTGGTCTCTATTGCAAGTTTCTGCTCGAACCTAGGAGTCCGAAGACTTGAATGGGGAGGGCTCCCAAACCTCTTTTACTCCAAGGAACCTTCCACTCCAGTGTTTGAACTGACGACCTTTGGATTGTGAGTCCAACCGCCGCCAGCGATTCCACCGGAGTAGGCTTGGTTTGGTGTGTTATTTGTACTTATGGCATGGAGACGACTCCTACACCTGGAATTACTAAACGGCCTAACAACCAAGGCCGGGACCGACATTTTACTTCCTTATCCGTTAAAAAAACATTTTCATTCATTCTAAATGGCATTTTTTTTTCAATAAAATAAACAACTTTTCAACTTCAAACTTACGTGAATTTTCCGAGGATTCCAAATATGTAAAAAAAAAACTAACGTTGTAAAATGTTTGTTATGAAAAAATCGAAAAACTATGACAAATACTGCGATTGGCCAAAATGTTATTTCCGTAAGTTCATTAAATTACCTATCTTTTGACCTATGGGAGTATGGGTGTTGGAGGCTGTTGCAAAAAGATATTAAAGTTTAAAAAATCCATTCATTCCATCCATTCCATTTTACAATCCTAACTTGAAACTAGAAAAATAATATCATTGAAATATTAAAAATGATTAGAACTAAACTATGAATCAAATCTGCATTTCTTAAAACGTGTTCACTTGTGTTTCAAATTGTTTGACTAGAACATCCATAAATATTGCGTGATATTGATCTTTGATGTCACTACAGGACATTATCATATCGCGACTTTTGCTCGTTAAAACTCATCGTAAACTCGGAAACCTTCCCCCGGGGGGTGGTGTATTGCATGCTGCTGCTGCTGCGGTAAGTACCATCAGCCAGGCTCAGGCTGTCTGGCAACGAAGGTGTAAAATAAGAGGAATTAAACGCGGCACATATCGCCGTCGGATAAAAATAATTTTTCAGCGTAACACTGGAAGTATTTGTAAATTAAATGTTAATTCGCAAATTATACCAACGGTGCAATCTCTTTTCACCGTCACGTTGATTATTGTTATTATCATTAAACATATCGGATAGGCAGCAGCCAAGACCAAGCCCAAGACAACTCCCAAGTGGCCGCTCCAACCAGCCAACCAACATGGCCCCAAACTTGGTTTGGTTGCTCGGGAAAAATGCACAGTAGCTGTGAACGCATTGCCGCTCAGCTTGACTCTAAACTTGGCGGCGGGATTTTGCATATGTGTGTGTGTGTGTGTGCTTCTCGTTCTCCATGTCCAGAACCATGCTTCGACCAACTGACACGCCGCATGTCGATAAAGATGGATGACCGCTAGCCAGGGCTGGCTGAACAGACCACAGCAAGACGTGGTCAGTCCCTTGTAGCTCGACGACATTGTGGTCTCGTAATGCAATCACCCAGCTTTGTGCTATTTATATTTCGAATTAAATGATCTTATTAATTATTTTGATTTCGACCAAATCACGTCAAGTTGGCATCCCTGTTTGAAGATATAAATTCCTACATCTGTTACTGTTTTGATTTCAGGTTTAAATAATAAATATGTAACAAGAGGTCACAACAGTTACGCATCAACTTTTGCTCACTGGTTGGTATTTCATTTTCATATTTCTTCCTTAGGTTCGCCACATATAATGCAATTATTCATGTATTTAAATAGTTTTGCATGTAAATTAGCAAGTCAAAGTCCGACGGCCTCAGTCTTTTTTTTATTCTTCTGCGGTGTTGGCGGCGATGAAGTCGTGGTCAGGCGACAGTCTGCTCAACCTGCTGTTGGCAGGGCCTGCCGGGTGTTGTCCAGCCCTGCCACGTCAAGTCAGGTGTGTCCCGGGCTGCTCCTCCGTCGACGGAGATCGTATCGACGGTGCAATTGCTCGCCCGGACATGACACGACAGTCATTTGTTTTCCAGCCGATAATTGATTGAGATTGAGATGATGCACGGGGAACGACTAGCAGCCAGATCTGATCGTCGTGTCGTCACAAGACTCACTTTGGGCTCGTAATGAAACCGAAAGTTTATTTTTTCTTCCTCTGAGGGAGCGCGATTATTGGATGTCATGGAGAGGATGCTTAATTGAGACGTATCTCTCGGGATGAATTATAGACCAATCAATAATTTATCTGGAGATTGGATTTGGAACAAAATATTGAGTTTATACAAAGAAGAAAAAATCGAAGGCAAGAACTCATGAGGTTAAATCACATTAGATGAAAACAACGATGGCAACACAAGAGTTTTCCTTTATTTGCGGATTGAGAAAAGCTGTATAGTTTAGTTCTTAAATATTATGATGAAATTTGTTTTTGAAATCCCTGCCATTCATCAAAATATTTTCACTGAGCACTAACTGATGAACACATCATATAATATAGGGAAATAGTGATAAACAGTATTTTTTAGAACCCAGTTCCACTCAAAAAACTACATTTGATAAGGGCGTCAGTTATTTTAATGTTTTTGTCATTCGTAATTGAAATCTAATTGTTTCTAGAAGCTATTGAATCCTATCAAAAACTTGTCAAAAAAAAAAAAAAAAAAACTCACGAGATGAAATTTACTAAAATAAAAAAATATGAAGTAATGTTATTATATTTTTTGGCCGGGAACCGTGGTGTAGGGGTAAGCGTGGTTGCCTCTCACCCAGTCGGCTTGGGTTCGATTCCAGACGGTCCCGGTGGCATTTTTCGAGACGAGATTTGTCTGACTACGCCTTCCGTCGGATGGGGAATTAAATGTTGGCCCCGGTCTAACCTAAAAAAAAGGTTAGGTCGTTAGCTCAGTCCAGGTGTAGGAGTCGTCTCCCTGGGTCCTGCCTCGGTGGAGTCGCTGGTAGGCAGTTGGACTAACAATCCAAAGGTCGTCAGTTCGAATCCCGGGGTGGATGGAAGCTAAGGTGTAAAAAGAGGTTTGCAGCTGCCTCAACAACCAATCCTTCGGACACCTAGTTTCGAGTAGGAATCTCGCAATCGAGAACGCCAAGGCAATGCTGTAGAGCGAATAATTTGATTTGATTTTTGTTATTATATTTATTTATGTTTAATTTTGAAGGTAAAATTTAAGGTGATCCAACAATTTCTTTCTCGCTCATTTTTTTTGAAGGAGCCAAAGATGTTGGGAAGTGTCTGAAAAATCAATTCTTGCAATCGGTTTTTGCCAAATTTGTCGTTTTGACCACTATTCACAATTATGGTTTTAATAAATGATTTTAGCATTTTTAAGGCTGGACGATCGGCATTTTGGGCTATTTCCACAAAAAATACCGAAACAAAATCGATGGATCACTTTCAAGTTTGATTTATGAACCTTAAAATAAAAAAAACTCAAAGAAATAACGTGTATTTTAATTAAAGTGTTCTACAAAAATGCTTAATTCCGGACAAAACATTCGCTATTTTTAAATTTTAAATCGCGATGGCAACTGGCTCCATTATTACAAAATTGCTTTTATGCCTAGGATGACATGTCTACAAAATTTCATTGAAATCGGAGAGGGTCAGGTACATTTACTGATTTCCTCTTTGGAATGGAATTGTTTTGAAACAGTGGTTACAAAACAGCGGCCCGCAGGCGTGTGTGAGTTTGCGGAAAATTACCCTATTAATCGAGCAGAAGATAAAGATTCTAACAAAAAATTGTTGGTCGAATCAGGTTTTATCGTATTTAATTCAATTATTATTATATTATACGACCAGTTTCTCTTCGTAATTTATTGTTGTCACTCGAGAAGTAAAAGTGCAATTTCTTCATTTTTAAATACAAATCTGGAGTCTTTTTTGAAAAGGCCTAACAAACAGAGGAAACCATATAGCTTTTATGATGTTTAAAAAAAAGTCTCGAAATGCTTGAAAATAGTAAATAATTGAATCAAATTTATTATTAAATTTTACATCTATAATTTCTTATTTGAAATCAAATTAAAAGCCAATCAAAGTATTATTTTATAACGAAAGTTAAAATCTAAAATTACTAAAAGTCTCATGTCGTAACAATATTTTTTTTTCTTAAAGTTGCGAACTACGTGTTGGGAAGTGATCAATCTTTTTTTCTGTGTTTTTATAACCGTATAAAATGATCAAGTTGGATGAAAATAAGTTCATCAAATTCATCCATTCATTGAAATGTTGATTTTAGATAAAATGAAATTTGATTTTAAACAAACATTTTTACTGTAAGATTTATCGTTCGAAAAAAAAGTTAAATTTATTTTTTGCGTGTGTTTTTTTTATACTTCGCCAACTGTAAGTTTTATCGTTCGAGAAAAAAAAATTAAATTTATTTTTTGCGTGTGTTTTTTTTGTATTCTCCGCCAACTCACACAGCAGTTGCCCCGACCCCCCTTCGATTTGCGTGAAGCTTTGTCCTAAGGGGTAACTTTTGTCCCTGATCACGAATCCGAGGTCCATTTTTTGATATCTTGTGATGGAGGGGCAGTATGACCCCTTCAATTTTTGAACATGCGAAATAAGAGGTGTTTTTTAATAACTTACGGTGATGACATAGAAATTTGGTGTCAAAGCGACTTTTATTTAAAATAAGATGCCCAAATTTGATGGCTTACTCAGAATTCCGAAAAAACGTATTTTTCATCGAGAAAAACACTAAAAAAGTCTTAAAAACTCTGCCATTTTCCGTTACACGACTGTAAAATATTTTGGAACATGTCATTTTAAGGGAAATTTAATAGGGACGTGGCGTTACATCGTGCTGCCACCTGGTTTTTTTAAGCGCAAGAGTGTAAAAGTGCTGAGTCATCGTCTAAAAATAGACGGTGTCCTATCTCGCCCAGCAAAATGAAGTCGATAAAGTAGTCGGTTTCGATGAGAAAAAGTGGAAAACGTGGTCTAAAAATAGCGACGCCATCCCCCTATGTAATTTTCGAATCTTCATTGACCCAGAAGGGTAATTTTTTCATTTAGAACACATTTTTTCATTTTCACGGAAAGGAGTTCCATCTTAAATTTAACAATTAAAATTGGCTGGCTTCAATTTGGTGGAACAGTGATTTTTTTGGTTAAATTAGCTAAAATTACAGGTAAATTTACCAACTTGGGATTGGTGAAACAGCTAACCCTGATTGCTGATTTGCTATCCAAAACTGACAGCCCAAATCAAAATGACAGGAGAGATTTCACCAAAAATAATGGTGTTTCAGCACAATTTTGCCTACTTTTTACCGAAAAACTAGCTGGAACCGGCAGCATGGATTTTTTGACAGATCATCAGTTCGAGACCAACACAAAGCAAGAGAACGTCTCGTATCGTGTTTGATCCTGTTTAAGCTGCTCAGTACGCGGAGTTTTGATTCTGTGTTTGAAAGTCGAAAGTGCAAGTGCGATGGTGGTGCCTGAGTGAATGGATTAAAAGCCAGGAAGACCTTCTGCGGGCCTTCTTCAGTTGATTAGGTGAGAAGTATTTTTTTGTGTTGAGGGAAAGAGGTTAGAAGTTGAGCCTCTAATTTTTGTTTGGACGATTGGTGGCATCCCTTTGTCGTGAACCCTTTGGCGGGGGAGGTGGAGGCTGGCGTTTGTCCACACTCCACTTTTTTTGTATGGACATCTGTCTACGTGGGGGGAGGCTGCGGGTACAGAGTGTATAGATATAGACTGCCCAATGTTTGACAGATCCGTACGAGCAAGGCACTTTATGCATTTGAAGCACATCAAAAAATAGAGTTAAATAATGTTAAATTACTTTAAATTAAGTGAAAGTTAATTTGAATTACATTTGGTTGAATTTAGAAAAAAGTAGAATTCAGTAAAATTAAGTTAAATTGATTAAATTTGGTTAAAATCAGTAAAATTTAGATAAATTTAATTAAATTTAGTTAAGTTATGATTAATTAAAAATCAAGTTTAATTAACTAAAGCTAAGTTTAGTATAATTAAACTGAACATAGTAAAAAAGAAATAAATTTAGTCAAGTGTGGTTATATCTAAAAATTTTTGTTAAATTTAATTAAACTAAGATACGTTTTTTGAAATTTCGTTACGTTTGGTAGAATTTAGTTCAATTGTTGTTAAAAGTTGTTTGGTGAAATTTAGTAAAATTAAGTTGAATTAATTTGAATTAAGTTAAATTAAGTTAAACTAAGTTAAATTAAGTTAAATTAATTTGAATTAAGTTAAATTCATTTGAATTAAGTTAAATTAAGTTAAATTAAGTTAAATTAAGTTAAATTAAGTTAAATTAAGTTAAATTAAGTTAAATTAAGTTAAATTAAGTTAAATTAAGTTAAATTAAGTTAAATTAAGTTAAATTAAGTTAAATTAAGTTAAATTAAGTTAAATAAAGTTAAATTAATTTAAATTAAGTTAAATTAAGTTAAATTAAGTTAAATAAAGTTAAATTAAGTTAAATTAAGTTAAAATAAGTTAAACTAAGTTAAATTAAGTTAAATTAAGTTAAATTAAGTTAAATTAAGTTAAATTAAGTTAAATTAAGTTAAATTAATTTAAATTAAGTTAAATTAAGTAGAATTCAGTTAAATTAAGTTAAATTCAGTTAAATTCAGTTAAATTCAGTTTAATTAAGTTAAATTAAAGTCAATTATGTTAAATCAAGTTAAATTAAGTTAAACTAAGTTCAATTAAGTTAAATTCAGTTAAATTAAGTTAAATTAAGTTAAATTAAGTTAAATTAAGTTAAATTAAGTTAAATTAAGTTAAATTCAGTTGAATTCAGTTAAATTCAGTTAAATTAAGTTAAATTAAAGTCAATTATGTTAAATTAAGTTAAATTAAGTTAAATTACGTTTAATTAAGTTAAATTAAGTTAAATTCAGTTAAATTCAGTCAAATTCAGTTAAATTCAGTTAAATTCAGTTAAATTAAGTTGAATTAAGTTTAATGAAGTTGAATTAAGGTAAATTAAGTTAAATTAAGTAAAATAAAGTTAAATTAAGTTAAATTAGGTTCAATTAAGTTGAATTAAGGTAAATTAAGTCAAATTAAGTAAAATTATGTTAAATTAAATTGAATTAATAAAAATTAAGTTAAAGTAAGATAAATAAAGTTGAATTAAGTTGAATTGAGTTGAATTAAGTTAAATTAAGTTAAATTATGTTAATTTTAATTTGTATTTTTGTATTTTTGTATATTTTTTTGTATTTTTGTATTTTTGTATTTTTTTTTTGTATTTTTGTATTTTTGTATTTTTGTATTTTTGTTTTTTTGTACTTTTGTATTTTTGTATTTTCGTATTTTCGTATTTTCGTATTTTTGTATTTTTGTTTTTTTGTATTTTTGTATTTTTGTATTTTTGTATTTTTGTATTTTTGTATTTTTGTATTTTTGTATTTTTATATTTTTGTATTTTTGTATTTTTGTATTTTTGTATTTTTGTATTTTTGTATTTTGTATTTTGTATTTTTGTATTTTTATTTTTGTATTTTTGTATTTTGTATTTTTGTATTTTGTATTTTTGTATTTTGTATTTTTGTATTTTTGTATTTTTGTATTTTTGTATTTTGTATTTTTGTATTTTGTATTTTTGTATTTTTGTATTTTGTATTTTGTATTTTGTATTTTTGTATTTTTGTATTTTTGTATTTTTGTATTTTTGTATTTTTGTATTTTTGTATTTTTGTATTTTTGTATTTTTGTATTTTTGTATTTTTGTATTTTTGTATTTTTGTATTTTTGTATTTTTGTATTTTGTATTTTTGTATTTTGTATTTTGTATTTTTGTATTTTTGTATTTTTGTATTTTTGTATTTTGTATTTTTGTATTTTTGTATTTTTGTATTTTTGTATTTTTGTATTTTTGTATTTTGTATTTTTGTATTTTTGTATTTTGTATTTTGTATTTTTGTATTTTTGTATTTTTGTATTTTTGTATTTTTGTATTTTGTATTTTGTATTTTTGTATTTTTGTATTTTTGCATTTTGTATTTTTGTATTTTTGTATTTTTGTATTTTTGTATTTTTGTATTTTTGTATTTATGTATTTTTGTATTTTGTATTTTTGTATTTTTGTATTTTTGTATTTTTGTATTTTGTATTTTTGTATTTTTGTATATTTGTATATTTGTATATTTGTATTTTTGTATTTTGTATTTTTGTATTTTTGTATTTTGTATTTTTGTATTTTTGTATTTTTGTATTTTTGTATTTTTGTATTTTTGTATTTTTGTATTTTTGTATTATTGTATTTTTGTATTTTTGTATTACTGTATTTATTTTTTTTTTAATTGTCAATAGAATATCGCAACAAAGCCGTACTATTAGGATGATCAACTATAACGTAGTTTTAAAAGCCTGGAAACTATTGAAACATCCAAAGAACTTACTCTACCAAAAAACGTACCAAGAATAGCGGAAAATCATGCTACACCAGCAAAAAGTGTTTTTGAAAATTAAAAAACAACTTTACAGGCAGCAAGGGATTTTTAAAATGATTTCGAAATTACTAGTTAAAACAGTCGAAAAATTAGCTGGACTTACCGAAAAACGAAGCAAGAACAAAAAAGAAACGAGCTAAATCAGCCAAAAGGCTGGGTGAATAATGCATGCTTTGCAGGCAGCAACGGAGGCTTTTGAAAGAAAATTTGTAGAAATAGTGGAAAAATTAGCTATTCCAACCAAAACACCTACCAAGAATAGTGGCAAAGTTAGCTAAACTAGCTAAAAAGATGTGTGAAAATACCTGGCTTCGCAGCCATCAATGGAAAATTTTGAGAATGATTCCAAAAAAACTAGTTGAAACAGCCTAAAAACACGCTGGGCTAACTATAAAATTCCTAGAATACCATAAAATCCAGCTAAAATAGCTAACAGACCTTCTCAAAACATACAACTTTTGAGCCTGACAGCATTTTTCCAGCTTGCAAATTAGTAAAATTTACTAAAAATTTAGCTGGATTTATCATTTTTAGGACCTGGATCCAGCTGTCAAATCCAGGATTTATTTTTAGGATTTCCAGCCAAAAAATTGGTGGTTGAAAAAACAACCAATTTTTTTAGGATTTTTAACCGAAATTTAGTAAGATTCACGATAAACCTTCTTTCCGTGTTAAAATGTCGTGTTTTTTCTAACTTTGCAGAGTTTTTTTTTAAGTGCAAAAATGTTCTACAAAGCTGTAGAGCAGACAAATACAAAAAAAATGATATAGAAACATAAGGGGATTGCTCAAAAACATCACGAGTTATCGAATAAAAACTTTTGAAAAAGTTACTTTTTGCGTTTCTTATTGTTTCGTCGTCCGTGTCTGTCGCGGGTGACCGTGAATGGCCATGATCGACGACGACCATCTTTTACAAAACTTTTTTTTCGTAAAATCGCGATAACTCGTGATGTTCACAAGCAAACCCCTTATGTTTGTATATCAAATTTTTTTAATTGTCTGCTCTACAACTTTGTAGTACATTATTACGCTCTAAAAAATAACCCTGCAAAATTTGAAAAAAAATTAATGAAAATTTTTGTTCTAAATGAAAAAATGACAATTTACAATTGACAAGCTTTTTTAATTTTTCACCTGCGGCCAAGGATACTACCAAAGTTTCCTAAACGGCCCGTGAGGTTCAGCTGGCTGAGGACCACTGCTCTAAAATGAAAACCCGGGTAAAAGAAAACTATGAAAAATTGAAAAAAAAAATCGTATAAAATATGGTCACCATTTGTAAAAGTGTTATTTTGCGGACATGAAAGACTATTCGTCAAATGGTTACCATAAGTTCTTCATTAACTTTTTTCTTGATAACATTAGAAATTTTTGCGGATGATTACTGAAATGGCTACCCTAAATCATTATGTTATTGAGCAATTTTAAGAAGCTTCGGAGAATCTTATCCATGACATTTTTATTTGTTTTTATTTTACAAAATGTATTTTCTCAATTGACTATATAGATCGCCATCTTGAGTTTAAAATTTCCAAAACATTTAAGAGCATTTTGGGATCATGTTTGAGGATAACGACTCAAAACAAGGCAACGATGAAAAAAATCGCGATTCGTTAAACCAAAGATTCGGTTATCCGGATTCCGAAATGAAATTTTATCGAGGGCTTCGGTTAATCGAGTATCACGATTCGAAGTTCTGTTTTATATCACCAATGTTCAAACCAAATCCAATTCAATTCTACCCAAGAATCAGATCAAAAATTGATCAAATTCAATTGCACAGTTTAAACGATGCTTTTCACTTTATAATTAAAGTCAATTTCTCATGGTAAAACATTCATCAAATGCATTTGCGACTGCCTTCCCAGCTGGGTACCATTTTGATTTCCGAATCGATTCCTGCAGCTCAGGTACGAATTAGCATTCATCCCACTCACAGCCATTACTGTCAAAACATATCACTGTCAACCGCCGTTTTTATTTGTGATCCAATATTGAACCCCGCGTCGGCAAAGTCATTTCTCCATGTTTGCCATCACAGGCGCAGACATAATTGCAATCAATTTTTAAATACGACCCAGCCGCTAATTCCGGTGTTTGTTGTAGCAGCTGCTGCTGGTATTAGCGAAAATTGTATAGAATTTTGCCTGCACCCAGGCTTCTCCCCCGATGCTGGAAAGGTGGAGGTTTCTCTAATTACTTCATTACAGTGTGGACATTTGTGGGGACACTCTTATTGAAAACATATCGATTCGAAAATCAAACGTTTTGGCGGGTGCACTTTAAGCGATGGGAACGACAATTATGTCTGTGAGTTGACATATTTTGTTGAGTGGACTTTGTTCTAAAATTCTTAAGAAATAGTTTGAATGAACTGCAAGTACCAAGTCTAAAGGTTCGTCGCTTGTTTGATGCTATACGCAAAAATGTGTCTGCTTGATGCACCGGGGCTCGTAAATCTATCACAAACTCGTAGTTTCCTGTGTGTAATTTTTCCGCCGATGTGATTTATTGAAATGGCTACATGAAAAACCACCAGACCTGGGTGGAATGTGTGTAGGCAGTGTACACATATTCCGCACCGGTATGCAAAAAGCTTGAGGGAGGACCAAGATGGACGAAGACGAAGCTTGAAAAATGATAAGAGGTGAGGGAAAATCTCATTGATTTATGCAGCGGACGCGCCGTCGTCCAGAATGGAACGGTGGAGAATGGCGAGTGGGGTTCGAAAGGCGCGGGGACGGGATTGAATATGACGAAAAAGAGTTATTTTTCATTCGTGTCATAAAATTTGCATATTCATAACTTAGCTCTCACCCGCAAAAATAGAATGTATATTCATACATCATTTCCAGTTCGACCACTCTGCACCACAAATGGGGGCACATCCATCCTGAGAGTTTTGCCGGGGATGCATTTTCGTTAATATCGTGTACCTACTTCTTTGATGTTATTCCAGTTAACGGACCCGTTTGTCCATTCACTTCAAATTTTAAAAAAAATCAATAATTTCGATCATTTAATGGTTGATTGAAACCATGAAAAAGCGTAAAAACTTTGAAAGTATTAAAAATTGGATGAGTACTAGCTGGGTGCTGAAAAGACAGAATACGTAACGTGATTTCCGAATGATCCCCACTGCTCTTCACTAATACAACTGCACTACAGCTGTAAACATAAACAAAGTAGAAGACTTTGTTCAAGCTCAAGCGTGACATATTTTTTGCTGCTGAAGTGACTCGCTTTGAAACATTTTGGATCTGATGATATTAATGTTTTCGCTGAAAAATTAAGTTCTTCGTGCTTTTTTTGTTCGAAGACTAAACGATGGGCGGTTTAAAGAGTCCTTCTTTGTTTTTAAAGTTATGAAATATTGCGTCAGTAGTGGGGGAATTTTGTGAATCAGAAGAGCAACTGGATGGAAGTTACGAGATTATGTATCTTTGAAGCGTAGTGATAATACAGGAGTAAGACTAAAACGAAACTATTGGCACAACGCCCCCCGGGGCATGGCCTTCCTCTAACGTGGGATTTCTGCTCCAGCGCCTCTGACGAGACAGGAGAAACCGGGACCGACGTTTTACTTCACCATCCGATAGAAGCTCAGTGGATAAGGCGGGAATCGAACCCGCGTCTCATAGCATCATCGGGATCGGCAGCCGAAGCCGCTACCCCTGCGCCACGAGACCCACGAGTAAGACAAATTCAAAACATAGGTTTTGAGTGAGACATAGCGCTTATGGAAATGTTGGAGACGAATTAAGACAATCTCGATTTCATCCCTTTTCTTAAGACTGACTCAAAAGCTCGACGCCCTCGACTTTTTTATTCCTGACAAAATAAATAATAGATCGATTACAATACTTGCCAATTCTTGGCATCATTTTTCAAACAGTAAATTGGTTCCGCTTTGACAGTTCTAAATTGAGGCCGCTTTGCGGACAACTATTCTGCACCCAGAGTACTAGTAGTTAAAAAACACAAAACTGGTAGCGATATTATGCACCCAAAGGAAAAATATATCTCAAAATCTGCAACAGTGGATTTGCTGCAGAAAATGTCACATTTTATAACATTTTTTGCAGCAAGCCCGTAGATCATTTTTGCCCACGTATACACATTTCAGCGATCTGCAGTTCTCACCAACACATATAATGCTGGCCCGTTTCCAAGCAACACTCCAAAGAAAAGAGTATGTTGGTGCTCTTTCACTCACATTTCATCAAGCGTCCATGGCGCGGTGGTAGCGTGTCGGATCAACAACCTAAAAGTTGGTGGTACAATCCTCGTTCTGATAAGGGTTTTTTTGTGAAATACAACCAAAAAGCCGTCGGTAATGTCGATAATTGTCCGTAACGGGCAAACATGTCATACCCCTATATAGCAAAAAATGCATGAGGACAGTTTTCATGCAGATTCTGATATACTTTCATGCCGCCATGCATCACAATCATGCGACCGCCGTTTGGGTGTGGGAAAGTATAATTTGTATCAGACTTTGTACATGCCGAATGCTGATACAGCTTATCCGACCGTACCAACCGGTTAAAAAAACACAAAACTGTTGATTGAAAAATGTTGTTCTTAATGAAAAATTACCCTTTTGTGTTAATGTAGATTGGAAAAGTACATTAGATTTTAAAATACAGTTATGTAACGGAAAATGGCACACTTTTTAAAACTTTTTCAGTATTTTTTTCGATGAAATACAAGTTTTTTTTCGAAATTTTGAGTACGCCATCAAATTGTGCGTCCAATTTTACATTAAAGTCCCTTTGACACCAAGTTTTTATCTCATCACCTTTTCAGGCTGCAAATTATTGAAAAAAATGTAATTTTTCGCATGTTCAAAAATGAAAGAGTTCGTACCAACCCTCCGCCACGAGAAATCAAAAAACGGACCTCGGATTCGTGATCAGGGACAAAAGTTTCCCGTTAGGACAGTTTCACGCAAATCGAAGAGGGGTCAGGGCATCTGCAGTGTGAGTTGGCGGAGAATTACCCATATAGTTATCGAGATAATGAAGTTGAAAACTACAGGCTAATTGCATGATGCTTACACGGAGAAAAAAGAGTTCCCAAAATCGTGAACAAGCGTTCATGAAAATGGGAACCTCGAACAAAGTGTTCAAATTTCATGGTACGTTTTTCAAAATCGTACCATGGGATTTGAACACTTTGTTCGAGGTTCCCATTTTCATGAACGCTTGTTCACGATTTTGGGAACTCTTTTTTCCCCGTGTAGATAAACCCATTTTTTTCGATTCGAATTCATTGTGAGGCTGTGTCTCAGAAACTTATTGCCTGATTTCAGGGAGAAAATGTTCTGAGTTTTTGAACAATATAATTTTCTTTTAATTTTCTATTCAAACAACGAAAAGTTTTGATATTTATAACCTAAAAGTGACAAACACTAAAAATCGGTGCACTTTTTAAAAAAGTCAGTAGAGCACTTCTCGATTGCAAATTTGACTCAGCTCTTTCTTTTTTTTCTGTTTTATAAAGTTTTTCAGCCGGAGGCTGGTTCAACTCTTTGGTTCAGCTCTGAAATCATCTATGAAACCAGATTTTGCACCATCATGTGCTATTGCTCAAAAGTTTATTTTGGTTATTGGTTTGCTCTAAAAGAACAGTAAATGCCATTTTTGTTATGGAAAGGAATTTTCAGTTTAAAAATGTATCAAACATATACATAAGTTTTTTGATTCCATGCAAAAAAAAAGTTTCAAGATTTGGCACATGACACAAAATATTTCTCTATAATACATCGCTATTGAATTGTTTGAAGTTTCGATAAGTAGTTCAAAAGTTATGTATACAAATGTGTTTTCACATATATCCGGATCTCACTTAAATACATGTAAACGATGTCCGGATCCATCATCCGACCCATCGTTGGTTAGATAATCAAGAGACCTTTCCAACGAGTCCTCATAATTGAAAATCTGGCAACCCTTTCTCGAGTTATGACCACTTAAGTGATATTTATGTACTTTTTTGAAGCCGGATCTTACTTAAATGTATGTAAACGATGTCCGGATCCATCATCTGACCCATCATTGGCTAGGTAATCGAGAGACCTTTTCAACGCTGATTCAGCCAGGAAGACAGCCACCAACGGAGATCGTTTTTGGAAAGCCACGAGGGGATGCGGAAACGGCAAGGCTTCTCAACACCTTCTTTGTACGGAGTGTGGAGGAGATAAATGCAGGGATTCCAGCAACGACGATTACGCCTGCAGAAGGAGGGACGGAACCGGAGGAGCTGTTGTGTGAGTTTCACCCAATAACGCTGAGCAAGCTTAAGGAAACGGTACGAGCTCTGAAGGATTGTGCTGGTGTTGAAAATGTCTCGAAACGGGTAATGGTGGACGCTTTGGACGTTGTTGCTGTGGACTTACTGGACATCGTCAACAAATCGCTGTCACGAGGTGAATTTCTGGACGCATGGAAGAAGACGTTGGTAGTTCCAATCCCAAAAGTCCCTAAATCCAAGAAACCTGAAGATCACAGGCCAATCAACATGCTCCCGCTGTACGAGAAGGTCATGGAGACGATCGTGAAGGAACAACTGGTGGCGTTCATTGACCGAAATGGTGTGCTACTGAAAGAACAATCCGGGTTTCGAAAACAACATTCTTGTGAGTCGGCGCTGAATCTTCTATTGCTGAAGTGGAAGCAGTGTATTGAAAATGGAAGCATTGTTCTGTCAGTCTTCGTGGACTTGAAGCGGGCGTTCGAAACCATCGACCGAACTAAATTGCTTGGCGTTCTGAGGAAGAGCGGAATACGCGGAACGGTTCTGAAATGGTTCGCCAGTTACCTGGAAGATCGAAAGCAGGTCACGAGGTATAACAGCGCGGTTTCACCAGAAACAGCAGTAGACTTCGGAGTACCACAAGGAAGCGTTCTAGGACCCTTGCTGTTTATTCTCTACATAAACGACATAAAACAGGCGTTGAAACGAGTACAGGTGAACCTGTTTGCCGACGACACAGTGCTGTTTGTGGTTGGTGACGGCTTCGACGAGTGCTTTGATTCCATGAACGAAGAGCTGATCGGGTTCTCAGAATGGTTAAAGTGGAAGAAGCTGCAGCTGAACATTGCGAAGACGAAGTGTATGGTGGTGACGACACGGCCGATCAGTGAGTGTAGAAGATGTGTACAGATGGATGGTGGAATCGTGGAGCGGGTGGAGACGATGAAATACCTTGGAGTCATGGTGGACGAAAAGCTGAATTTCAACGAGCACATCGATTACACTATCTGGAAGGCAGCCCGAAAGTTTGGAGTTCTGTGCAGAATCAACCGCTACTTGACAGCACAAGCAAAGGTTCAGTTATACAATTCGCTTATCGCGCCGCACTTCGACTACTGCTCATCGATCTTGTTCTTGGCAACACAGCGGCAACTGAAAAGGATGCAAGTTCTCCAGAGCAAAATCATGCGGCTCATCCTGGGATGTGAACGATTGACGCCGAGGCTGAGAATACTCGAATGCTTGCAGTGGATGTCGGTAAAGCAACGGATCGAATACAACACACTTGTCTTTGTTTTTCGTGTGAAGGAAAGGATGGCACCACAATACTTGACGGAAGCCATGGTACGCGGAAGGGATATCCATGAGCACGACACTAGAGGAGCTGACGATCTCAGATTGCAGAACTGGAAGAAAGCGTGTACGCAGAACTCGTTGTTTTACAAAGGATTTAAGCTATACAACCAGCTTCCAGAGGCTGCAAAGATGACGAGCAACATCAATGAGTTTAAACGGAGCTGCAAGGAGTTTGTGCGGCAACGGCCGTTCGAGTAAAAGTGACCCACGATGGTACTGTGACGAAGAGCACGTTATGACGGTCGGCCATCTTCATTATCGGTACGCATTCGCTTGGGGACACTTTGGGCTGCATATGATAAACTTGATTAAAAGTAACGCAAATCTGGGCGCGGTTTAACCCTATGTGCTCATATGCATGTGGAATAGCAAATGGTTCCAATACCCTAAATGGATAAAATGTCTGCAATCTGAATGATAAGGAAAGACTCTGCACAGGATTTGTAAGAGCGCCTTGAGATTAGAAAGAGTGATATGGATGGGCATACACGGAAGTTGAGTTAAGATTACAGGACACTCTCATAACACGAACTTAGAATTATCGAAAGATATCTGCTCGTAAATCTTCCATACTACAAAAACTGTGTATGGGTAAGAGGTGGGCCATCCAAGGAAAAAAAACGAGTCCACATAATTGAAGGTCTGGCAACCCTATCTCGAGTTATGACCACTTAAGTGATATTTATGTACTTTTTTGAAGCCGGATCTCACTTAGATGTATGTAAACGATGTCCGGAACCATCATCCGACCCATCGTTGCTTAGGTAATCAAGAGACCTTTCCAACGAGTCCACAACATCAAAGATCTGCCAACCCTGTCTCGAGTTATGACCACTTAAGTGATATTTATGTAGTTTTTTGAAGCCGGATCTCACTTAAATGCATGTAAACGATGTCCGGATCCATCATCCGACCCATCGTTGGTTAGGTAATCAAGAGACATTTCGAACGAGTCCACATAATTGAAAATCTGGCAACCCTGTCTCGAGTTATGACAACTTAAGTTATATCTGTGTACTTATTTTTCTGGACCTAAAAAAAATTGCTGAAATATGTGTCCAAACCACTCATATTACCCATTTTTGTTAAAAAGTGAGGAAGGCATCAACCACATAGGTGGATTAAGTTAGTTTTTCATTTCATTTAAATTAGGTAACTTTAACAATTACATTGTTGCAGTTGTTAACCTACCTACCTTTCAACAGCTGATTTGTTCGGAATGGGGATAGAGTTTACTGGTACTGACGAGAACGAATTGGACAGAGAAGGAAAAAAAAATAAAAAAAATCTTCAAATTAGGTTTGTTTTGGTAGTATTTGGCCTATTCTATCACCTCCTATCATTACATTTTGCCTTACAATTTTTTTTCATGTTTTACAGTCACTTTTACATATTTTGCTTGTTTTTCACATTTTTTGTTAAATAAATGCACCATTATCACTTAAATTGGCGTTGAGGCGTAGTCTGGGACACTACAAAAATTACTGCATACTTCTTTTTACTTAAAATATTAGGAAATGTTTGTGAATAAAAAAAACCAGCCTTCAACCCTAATATTTTCTTAAATTTTGATAGTTCTTCTTTCGGTTGCTTGGTTGAAAAAAAGATTTTGGTGATTTTTTAGATCGATGCCCGTCTAGAGACGAGGTTGGGTTGAAGAGGGTTAAGTGAAATCAAATCGTCAATTTCAAAAGTTGGAGTAAACCTGGCTCCATACTTTTGTTTTGATGTCAAATATGAAGAATTAATTAAAAGTCTGGTAGACTCAAAAGTTTCTTTTCCCAGAAGGTCTTCAAAAATATGCTATAAATTACTTCCCTTTTTTCAGTCCAGTTCATTCAGAAGTATCAACCGTTTTTCCACCATAGATCTAATCATTTCCTAATCTTACCCAATTTCCCTGCTCGTTGTCTCCCTCTCTCTCACTGTTTGTAGCTTATTAAAAATTCTAGATCGATTATTCATTGATTGATACCACACTGCACAGATCCACACAGCAATCGAGTTTCCAGTCAGTGTGTTGGGTGGCTCGTCCGGAAGATTTGAAAGTGAATGAGATTTGGTTTTTGGCTGGTGTTTTTCTCTGGTGATGCAGCAGCAGCCAGTTCAGTCCAGCCAGCCAGTGTTGGAAGCGAGAAGAAAAACACAATTCAAATTAGCATATAATGAGCACATAATTATATGTAAACATATGTTTGGATTTCAGTCATAATTTCACAATTTTTCGAATAGGAAGAGCTTGAAATAGAGAAAACATGCGGCGTTTATCGAATTAAGTCCCAGGAAAAAGACTGCGGCCACGGTCAGGCCAACGTAGTTTGGTAATCTGGCTTAGGCAGGTTTCGGTTCCCAAACCGAGAGCGGTTCTATGGAAAATTTCAACTTCAATAGGTATTTTTTTAACTTCATATTTTTCTGAAAATTTGACCTAGCCGATTGAAAATATATTTATTTTTTTTGTACTTCGAATCCATTCGCATAATGTTTGAAAAAAACTTCAAATTTTCGTTTTTCTTGAGATTTGCAAAGGACTTTTCAGCATGTTCCTTTCAAGATGTTAAGTATTTAGTGCGAATTTTATAATTTAATATTCTTAGAATCCCTCAGTATTTTGTGTCGAAATTAGGTTGTGTGAATTTTAATGAGGAATTATAACTTGACATGGTTTTGGTGGAGTCAACCTTGGCCAAAAGTACCGTCGGTTAAGCTCGGTGGACTTCACCTCAAGAGGCGTACGGTTTCACAACTGTTGTTATGGGTCTTTGTAGACGCGAGCGATAATGGCTCAGTTCCGTTTTCACTTTTCAGGAGTTGAGTTTTTTTTTGTTCACCAAACCTTCTGGTTCCGTGCTGTTCGCTCAACTGGCTAGAAATCATTTTTAATAATTTTGATTGCAGCGTGTATAATTGGACGGCATAACATACTAAACGTAGGCATTTCCAGAAATTGAGATTTTCGGGCGCCACTCGACGCTTCAACCGTGGGCCGGGAGTTTTCGATTAAGGTCCCCCCTCTCCCCCTCTCCCTTCTCCACCAAGGTGTGGCCATTCCCGAAGGAAGTGAGAAATTACCAAATATAAATTGTTTAGTCTGCAACAACGAGAAAAAAGCAAGGCCAGAGAGGTCTATTGCTGATTTTTGCTGGCAACAAGTCTGGAGAGCTGGATACGCACCCTGGGATCGCGCGTTGCTGCTGACCGTGGTTCCCTACCCCTCAAAAAACGGCTCCCCAAGTGAAGGTGAGTCATTATTTCGGTGTTTTGCGCGCGATTCTCCCGTTAGCGGATCGTGGGAAAAATCTGCGGAAAGAAGGGCCACGTCGCGACGGCCGACGCGTTTTTCATGGAAATTAGATCGAGGTGCGTAATGCAATCAATTGAACGAGGTATCGATGAGAAATCGTCACAACCCCACGGTGCGCGCTCTAATTGGATGGAACTGGGGACTGTTCCTGTCCGGAGGGGTTTCAATTGCGGAAAACCAATGTTTGCTAATTGCAGACTGTTTGAGTAGCTTTGACGACTAATTGACATTGAAAGAGTGCTGCTGATAGATATTCTAATAAATAATGCTATATAAACAGTTGAATCATTGGAAATTACTAGCAAAAATCAATGATGATAATCGTAAATTTTCTTGTTCTCAATATTGAAGGTACCATGGAGGAAGAGTAGCATCAGTTTACAGAACGATTAAAAATAAAGAGTTAGCAACATCGACAACTAGAGAGTCAACTGCATTTGATTTCAAATATAACACCTAAAACTTCAAAATTCCATTTCTCGAGAACCAAAAGGTTAAAATTTATCAATGTTGGAAAACCTCTGTAAAAAGTTTTCTCACAAACACGATGGTGAGGTCGAAAATAAAGTAAAATTTTGAACTCAATGTGAAATATAACAAAAAGTTTGCAAAATAATGTCTTAAACTTTTTTTTAAATGTGGCAAAATTCTACCACTTGTGGTTCCAGAGATAAATCAATTTGAAATTTTTCACAAAACTTCAAAATTTAAATTAAGAAAAACGTGCAAATAAACTTAAACAATACAACAATTACTTAAGAATGCATTTTTCTGCGATTGTTGAATTAATTCAAAAGTATTTGACACAACTGTTCTGGTTAGAGCGTTCAATTAACCGTCGCGGAAAAAACCCAGGAATTCCCAAAAAAAAAATATATATATTTTCCGTTTGCCGGGAAATTTGTCATTTTTACAAATAAAATCCGGATAAAATATCCGGATCCGGATAAAAATGAGAAAACCTTATTTTATTTTATTTTAATTACATTCATCTGTTCATATATAACTAATCAGCTCGTCGGTTAATGTCATGCCATTGTTTATTTCAGATAATATTTATTTCTGCTTCTTGCTTATTTGTCGGGCAACAAAAATTACGATATTATAGAATGAAAATATTTTTTAAAAATAAAATTGTTGTTATATCATTAGGAAATTAAATACAAACCCATTATAGATTTTTGATGTTTTGAAAAAAAATTAATTCATATCATTCAATTTTTCAAAGACGGTTTTGCAAGAAGGATTTTGTCAAAAATTATTTGAGAAATTACAATTTTATGTAAAAATTAATGTAGCAAAAAAGGGTTAACATGAAAACCATGATCGTTTGATTTAAATCACTTTTTACACCATTAAAATTCTTTGAATTTTAGTAATTTATAAGGCTTAACACCATGTTACAAAACCATGCTATACATGAAACCATAAAAAATCATTTGAAAAAACATCCTATCCTACAAATGCAATCATTTCAAAAACTCGCTTCAAATATTTGAAAGCTTTAAGTTATGATTTTATGAAAAAGTGTTTCAAGTAAAAAACCACGAGAAGTTATACTTTTGAGCAGGGATGCCAGATACACAGATTTGTCTGTGTTTCACAGACATTTGAGCTCGTGTCAGACGTTTTTTGAGGTGCACAGACTTTTTGAAAACTTCATTAAATTGTTATTTTGTAAAAATATCAATCGATAATTATTTCGTTAGTCTTCAAATGCTTAAAAACACATTTTTTGATGGATTTCTGTGACTGTAAATTGATATATTTGAATTTTAGACAAAGGCACAGACAAACACAGACTTTTTCACAGACATTTTAAAAAATCATGTGGCATCCCTGCTTTTGAGGTAAATTCAAAGATTATCTATTTATTCATTATCTTGATATGGAAAAAAAACTAATTGCCGTGAAAAATATGATATTTGTATAATTTTTTTTTGTTTTTTTTTTTTCATTTTAACTTTCAGGTCAATGTTATTTTTTAACATATTCTTTCGAACGGATCACAGACACAAATTCAAAAGCAATGATTGGTTTATAATTGTGAAGATTCCGGGTATTCCCGGAATCTCCTGAAAAAAACATAATAAAATGAGGGCTACCAACGACGTAAGAGGTTTAAATATGAAACAAATTAACTACTTTTTTGGCTAGGAAAATTCTTTGAACTGGAGTTATGTATTCGGCGAAATCATAAAAAAATCATTGAAAAACTATGTCTTGTAATACGGTGCCAATAAAAGCAAACATATTTCAAAAACGTGCTTAAAATGTTTTATTTATATCTATTTGTTCATGAGCTCAGTAAGATTTTTTGTGAAAAAAATATTTGTCATGAAAATTATATTTAATGCATTAATTTTTTCATTTAGTTTTAACTATCAATATTATTCTTTGTCATAATCTTCATGTCATGTTTCTGGTTTTGGAGCATGGGTTCATTTTACCCACTGTCCAAATACTGTGATTAAAAAAATAATACCTCATATAAAAAAATACTTATTTGATATTTTGTACGAATGGAATGACAGCTTAATAATTAAGAAAGTTTTTGTTTTTTTTGAAGTTATATCTTTTTTTACAAGCAGTCAAGGTATTAATTGATCCTCACAATAAATTTAGACCATTTATGTTGCAATTATCAATCAGAACCAGGTTCAGAATAATGTTCGATAAATTTCAAATTTCCTGGATTCCCGGGAATGTTGTAACCCCGGAAAATTGGACGCTCTATTGTTGAGCATAGATTCACTGTTCAAAAATTTTGATAAAAAAAGACATCTTAAAAAAATATTAATCCTGGAGTTTAAATTTAGTACGATTTAAAAAAAAGCATAAAACATAAAGAAAATAAAATTTATACATTTTCTTAAAGTTGTATGACTTTTAACAAGCAGTCAAGTAATTAATTGTTCGTCACACTCATTATGATTATTAAAGTAGCTGTTTCATACAGTTTTGTAACAAAAGCTTAATCAGAAGCAGGATTACAAAAAAAATCATACATTTCCCGGGAATTCCCGGGATTTCCAGGGAAATTTGTTTAAACATAATAGCAACTTCTTTGATATTTCTTTTCTGTCAAATGTTTTGCAAATGTTCAATCGCTATAATTTTTTTTTTAGTTTTTAAGGTTTTTGATCAAAACTTTTTAAATCTTTTGAACAAATCGGCTGTGATTAGTTTATGAAGGAGCAGTCAGTTTTTTTTTTTCAAGTGAATTCATTTTTTTTTATAATGATCGAATCATAGCAAACATTCCTGTTAAAGTAACATTCAGTGGATACAGTTGACTATCTCTACGAGGTCTAAGGTTGAAGGAAGCAATCAATGTAAAAATTATAGTAAGCTATTACAGTGAACTGAAATTTTCGATGAAGTAGAGTAAAATATTATGGAATCGGAGATAGCTGTTTGGATCACCGATAGTATTCTTTCAGTTTTTCCCCAAACTTTTCAAATTCAAACTTCATATTTTCATTCCCTGTAAAAACAATTTGAAAACCATGTTTTGTTGATGGTAGGATTACAAAATTAATTAGAAGATTCAAACTGGGTGTATTCATTATTTATCAGTTTATTTAATCAGTTTATTTAAGATTTTTCTGAGCCCCATGAAATTTTCACGAAATAAGATGATTTGATTTTATGGTAAAAAAAAAAATACTTTTTTTCCAATTCCGTCGTGAAACTACTTACTTTTCCTGTCATTCTTGAACGACGAAATAGCCTACTTTTCTGTACCAAAAATAACAGAATCGAATAGCATCACTTTTCAAAATACATGCTGAAAAGTTCTGCTTTTCAGCACTCAAATGGGTTCTGAAAAGTTGAACTTTTCAGCACTTGTTTCGAAAAGTAACACTTTTCAATATTTTTTGATTTAAACGATTTATTGACAAAATGCATGAAAATTTGACATAAAATTTCACTCAGTGTGTGTTTTTTTGGAATTGCAAAAAATGTTGTATGGAACTCGTTGCAAAACTAGATTTTTTCAGCACTCTTCGTATTTATCCAACTCGGTGAACCTCGTTGGATAAATGTACGACTCGTGCTGAAAAAATCCTCTTTTTGCAACTTGTTACATAAACTACTATTTTCCAATTCCGTCGTGAAACTACTAACTTTTCCTGGCATTCTTGAACGATGAAATAGCCAACTTTTCTGTAGCAAAAATAACAGAATCGAATAGCAACATTTTTCAAAATAAATGCTGAAAGTTTGATTCTACTGAAAAATCCTCTTTTTGCAACTTGTTGCATAAACTACTATTATGCCATTCTTAAGGAAAATGGTCTTGGCGATGATTTGGTGACGATCATTAAAACGCGAATACACTGCCATTTTGAATTTTGAATAATGGTAAAATTTTCAATTATTAGCTGATTTGTATCATCAAAAAAAATGATTTTTTTATGAAAATAATTTTGTTCTTTAATAGCCGACGGCAACTTCCACTGAATCTTCAATCTGAGTCGTTTTCCAAACGATCTCCCATGTCAAATTGCACGCAGGAAACTCCGCGTTGACTTGAGGTCAGCAGTTTCAACCCTCTTCTCTTCCCGCCTTGAAACGCTGATGCAATTCGATGTGCCAACACTCTCTTCACTATGTTCTGAAATGTTGCACCAACAGCAAGCTGTACACGATCCCCTTCCCTTTCTGGAAAAAAGTGGTGCCCCACCAACCAGTTCAACGAAAATAATAAGGTTGTGGCCAACGCATTGTGGCCTGTTGTGTTCCCTTCTGCTGTCTCCCAACTTCATCATTTCTGCCAGTGTCGATCCCGAACAAGCCTCCTAGAACTTCAACTCCATCAACCTTGTGCCTTTTATGCACAACTCTTTGACTGTTTTCCTCACATTTTTAGCAAAACTCAGGCTTTCGAGCGGGAACTGGCCAAAGTTTCACCGACCGGCGGCAGCCGGGGACGCAAACCGAAAGAAAAAGTGAGGCTCAGAAATGAAAATTATAACAAAATTGGTATAAATTACAGAAAATTACCTCTGGTTGAAGGGTCTGTCTGTGCGGGGTTCAAATGGAGGCCAAGTGAGCACATCCCTTCTAGGTGCCTCTCTCGCTCTACCTGCAACGGGTTCTCTACCCCCTACCTCGTGCAAGCCGGACGACAGGACGGGGAACCCCTAAGGTGGATCGGGATATCCTATTGGGCGCGCTGAACCGAGAACCGCCACCACCACCACCAGATTATCAGCGTACGGCCATCGGTCAATTTGGGGGCGCATTAAATCGATGTAAATCTCGGCGCGCAGAATACGGGTCACCCAACCGCAAGAGAACACGTTTTGGGGGTGAGATTTCCCGCTGGATGTATGGGTCTTGGTGTGTTATTATTGCTCGATGAAAGTAAAAATTGCGTTCATCTTTGGGATAACAATGCAATTATTTTTTGGTTAGTTGCACTAAATCCTGGAGCTATTAAATATTGTGATCCAATAAATTTTTTGGAAAAAAAATTATTCGATATTTTGATCTTCTTATTATTTTGATGGGTTTTGGTTTCTGTAAACTATGATTTGGCCGCAATTTTGCCAACAATAAGATTATAGTGCAAATAACATTTTGATAGGAAACAATAACAATGTGATTTCCATTTGATAAATATAAACCAACACTTCAAACTTTTTGAACTTTTGGACCATAAATAAAAAAAAGATGGTAAATTTCCGAAAAAAAAAACTAAAAGTTTCCCGATTTTTTCATGAAATTTATCATCTTTTTCCAATGTACTTACTTACTTTTTTTTTACTTTTATTGGCGCTACACCATTAGCTTGGCCTGCTGCACGATTCTCCGCCAACAAGCTCGGTCCATGGCTGCATGTCTCCAATTTCGCGGTGCACCCACACTTTCTAGATCGCTCTCCACTTGGTCCACCCACCTCGCACGTTGCACCCCCCTACGTCTTGTTCCTACCGGTTCCGACACAAACACCAACTTCGCAGGATTGATCTTCTGGTTCCGTTGGCTCAATTGCTCGGTACGTTCCGGCATCCTTGCAACATGACCGGCCCACTGCAACCGTCCAGCCTTTGCGACCTTCCGGATGCTTGGTTCGTTGTAGAGTTGTGCAAGTTCGTGGTTCATTCTCCGCCGCCATCCGTCGTTCTCATATACGCCACCAAAGATGGTCCTTAGCACTCGACGTTCGAAGACGCTTAGCGCTCGTATGTCCTCTTCGAGCATTGTCCACGTCTCGTGCCCGTAGAGGACGACCGGTCTTATCAGCGACTTGTAGATGGAACACTTCGTATGTAGGAGAATTTCCGGGACCTTAGGCTCTTGTGGAGACCGAAATAAGCACGACTTCCAGCGATGATGCGTCTCCGAATTTCCCTGCTGCAGCTGTTGTCCGACGTCACCAACGATCCGAGGTATACAAACTCCTCCACCACCTCGAATTCGTCCCCGTCGATTGTAACGCTTGGTCCAATGCGAGCCCTAAGGGACTCGGTTCCTCCTGCCAGCAGGTACTTTGTCTTCGCCACATTCACCCTTAGCCCAACCTTCTCTGCTTCCCGCTTCAAGCCGGTGTACGCATCCGCAACCGCCTTGAACGTTCTGCCAACAATGTCCATGTCGTCAGCGAAGCAGATGAATTGGTTGGACTTGCTGAAGATCGTGCCCCGCAAATTGAAGCCCGCTCGTCTCATAACACCTTCTAGCACGACATTGATACAGAGGCAAGAGATCCCATCGCCTTGCCGAAGCCCCCCAAGTGAAGGAAACGAGTCCGATTCCGCACCCGATATCTTCACACAGCACCGAGCCCCATCCATCGTCATCTTGATCAGTCTGATCAACTTCCCGGGAAAGCCGTTCTCGTCCATGATTTTCCATAGCTCTTCGCGATCGACTGAGTCGTACGCGGCTTTGAAGTCGATGAATAGGTGGTGCGTGGGAACTTGGTACTCGCGACACTTTTGGAGGATTTGTCGCACAGTGAAGATTTGGTCGGTTGTTGATCTCCCCATGACGAATCCGGCTTGATAACTTCCAACAAAACCTTCCGCTATTGGCGATAGGCGGCTGAAGAGGATCTGGGAGAACACTTTGTAGGCCGCGTTGAGGACTGTGATGGCACGGTAGTTCTCACAATCTAACTTGTCCCCCTTCTTGTAGATCGGGCATATTACTCCCACTTTCCACTCCTCCGGTAGCTGTTCTGACTCCCAGATCCTGACTATCAGCCGGTGCAAACAGGACGCCAGCTTCTCCGGGCCCATCTTGATGAGTTCAGCACCGATACCATCCTTACCCGCTGCTTTGTTGTTCTTCAGCTTCTTGATGGCATCCTTAACTTCCCTCATCGTGGGAACTGGCTCTTCTCCTTCTCCTGCTGTACCGATGAAGTCCTCTCTCCCGCCGCCTTGAGCCCCTGCCTCTGCTTCTGCGCCATTCAGGTGTTCATCGAAGTGCTGCTTCCACCTGTCGATCACCTCACGCTCGTTCGTCAAGATAGCTCCATTTTTATCCCGTCACATTTCGACTCGCGGCGTGAAGCCGTTGCGGGATCCGTTGAGCTTCTTGTAGAACTTGCGCGTTTCGTTCGAGCGATGCAGCTGCTCCATTAGGGTGTAATATCAAAATCGATTTTCCAGCACAGCACTTTTCCAGTTCCTTTTGGGGTCCTAAACAACTCCCCAAAGTTTGGGCATGATTGGTTTAGTCCTCACTTTGCGCAAAGCGATTCAATTTTCCATATAAATTTGTATGGGAAAAACCATTTTTTTGAATTTTGATATTTATAAAATCCACGTTTCAAGCTGTACTAAATCCGGATTCATATTCGGATGCTTTGAAAGGTGCTCTACAACTTTCGAAAAGTATGGTGCTAGCATGTCCCTGAAAGAAGATACAGCGTCCTCAAAACTCGTCTAAAACGTGATTTTCGAGCAAAAACACGTTTTAGACGAGTTTTGAACACGCTGTATCTTTTAGGAGCAAGTTAGCACCATACTCTCTTCGGAAAGTTGTAGAGCACCTTCAGAGCATCCGAATATGAATCGGTTTTAGTACAGCGTGAAACGAGGATTTTATAAATATCGAAATCAAAAAATGGTTTTTCCCATACAAATTTATATGGAAAATTGAATCGCTTTGCGCAAAGTGAGGACTAAACCAATCGTTCCCAAACTTTGGGGAGTTGTTTAGGACCCCAAAAGGAACTGAAAAATTGCTGTGCTCGCTAAATTTGGACAACTTTATTTTTTTCCATACAACCATATTACACCCTACTGCTCCATGTCCTCAAACTCCAACTCTTCCTGGTGGCGCACTTTTGCCCGGAAGAGCTGGTGCTGCTGCCTTCGCTTCTGTCCATACGCCTCTTCGTAATCACGGAGATTGTACTGCAGCATTGCCCTCCGTGCTGCATTCTTCTCCTCCAAAATCGCTCGACACTCCTCGTCGAACCAATCGTTCCGTCGTCCTCGTTCCACAAATCCGATGGTGCTTTCTGCTGCGTTGGTGATGGCTGCTTTGACGCTCCTCCAGCAGTCCTCGAGGGGAGCTTCCAACAGCTCACCCTCCCCTGGCAACGCAGCCTCCAGCGAATGCGCGTACCGGGAGGCGACTTCCGGTAACTTGCCGCTCCAGATCCAACCGCGGAGGGCGGCGGTACCGAACGCTTTTCGCCAGGGAAAGTCGTTGGCGCATTTTCACCATCACCAGATAGTGGTCCGAGTCGACGTTGGCGCCGCGATAGGTCCTGACGTCGATGATGTCGGAAAAGTGTCTACCGTCGATTACAACGTGGTCGATTTGTGATTCCGTTCCTTGCGGTGATCTCCAGGTGTACTTGTCTCGGAGGTTGTGCTGAAAGCAGGTGCTTCGTACGGCCATGTTTTTGGAGGTGGCGAAGTCGATCAGTCGCAGGCCGTTTTCGTTCGTGCGTACGTGGGCGCTGAACTTTCCTATCACCGGTCTGAATTCCTCCTCCTGGCCAACCTGAGCGTTAAAATCTCCAATAACGATTTTGACGTCATGTTTTGGGCAGCTGTTGTACGTCCAGTTCAGCTGCTCGTAAAATGCGTCCTTGTCGTCATCTTCGCTTCCTGAGTGCGGGCTGTGCACGTTTATGATGCTGATGTTGAAGAAACGGCCCTTAACCCTCAACACGCACATTCGGTCGGTGAGCGGGGTCCACCCAATCACACGATCGTGCATTTCTCCCAGCACTATAAAGGCTGTCCCCAGCCTCTTTTTCTCGCCGCGGCTCTGGTAGATTGTACAGCCAATCCTTCTGTACTCTTGCACCTCCTCCGCGCCTATCCAGCCAACCTCCTGCAGCGCTACGATGCTGAACTTGCGGACCCTCAATATGTCGGAAAGTATGCGGATACTCCCGTCAAATTTGAGAGACCTGCAATTCCACGTTCCGAGCTTCCAATCGTGGGACCTCGTAAGAAGTCCAGTTCCGTGCCGATTGGTCCGGCTCGCATCGTGTGCTTCCTGCACTGGTGTTTTACGGCGGGTTCGTGTGGCCTGCACCAACCCCCTGTCTCGCCGGAGGACCATCGTGCCGGTACTGTTTAAAGTCCCACGCCGACACAAGGACTTTTACTCAGCCGCCCCTAACCTGGGGTACAGACGCTGTTTCGAGCCGCCCCTAACCTGGGGAACAGACGCTCGGATGAGGGGGAGGTGTCAACCACCTACTACCTGCAATGAGCCGCCCCTAACATGGGGAACAGACGCTCACTGCGGCGGAAGGGTCGAACGCCGGGGTTTTGAGCCGCCCTTAACCTAGGGAACAGACGCTCAGCGGGGGAAAGGGGGCGGGGTGTGGTTCCCAATAGCCACTGTAAAGCCGCCCCTCACCTGGGATACAGACGCTTTCAAGATTGAGAAACAGGCACCTTTTTTTGAGCCGCCCCTCACCTGGGGTTCAGACGCTCAACGGGGGAAGGGGGGGGGGGGGTACTTGCTTGTGCGCGGTGGACCTCTCGTACTGTTTATTTATTTATTTTTTTTCCAAAATAAAAAACTTTCACAACTTTTTTTTTCTCGCACTCAGGATACAACCCTGTTCTGGGTGTCTTCTGCGTATTCCCTTCCTTGTACTTTTCGCTGCTATACTATCTGCCTCGGCTTGTCCAGCAAAGGCGACGACACACAACACAAAAGTACTTCACTCGGCTTCTTTTTCACAACACACAAAGCACAGTACACGACGACGACGATGACGATGACGATGACCGCGTCGCACTTGCACTGACTCTTCTGCGGCGATTTTTTTTTTTGTTTTGACCCGCGCGGATCGCCGATTAGGAGCCGGAATTCCTTAATTAATCGCGATCACCGGGCTCACTTTAAGGTGCAAACGGTTCACTATGCGTTCCGACGGCAGTTCACGGATACTCACGCCGGGTTGGAACCGGATTACCGCGGGTTTTCGAGAAAAATCGACGGACCGGTCAGAAAAACGCACCCGTGCTTCAACTCACGCACACACATCACCAATGTATGGTCCCAAAATTCATGAAGTTCTAAATGTTCGTTCATTTTACCATAATTTTTGCACTTTGTGATATCTTAAACATTTTTCAAGACGTACTTTACATTATGTAGGAAAATTGATTTGAAAATTTTAGTTACTATTTTTCAAGAAAAAAACCAAAATTATTACGAAAATAAATTTCCTAGAGCTTAGAATGAAAGTAATATCTTAAACTACTGCTGTTTCAGTATCTGCTTGAAACATTTTTTGTCATAAATCTTTTTAATTATAGAATAAAACAAAAGATGTGATCTTTCGCTTCCAGACACGTCATATTTTATTGGCATTAGTCAGAAGAAACATTTTTCCTTGCTGCAGGGTCTAGTTCAGTGGAGCGATGTTAAAAACGGTTGTTCTAAACAAAAAACGCAATAAAAAATCCCATATCAGTAAGCTGAACTAACAAAGGAGAAACCCCGCAAACGGTAGAGAGGGAAACGCCTCCAACTTCAAATCTTCCAAGAACATGGAATGCCCCGAAGGAAAACGGAATATTTCAAGATTTGCCATCCAGAAATCACATTCAAAATCTCAGAAAAAATATCACGCAGTGGCACCAGAAGCGGCCTGCTACCAGCTTCATTTTTGAGACTTTTCTTTTTCATTTCTTGGGATCTTGGCGTTTTGGCGTCATTTTGGCAGCTTTTGGGCAGCGGTACCGCCCGCTTCTGGAAAAAAAACCGAGTCCGCACACAGAAAAGAAGAAAATCAGAGGCAAAACTTTCGACCCCAAATTCGGCGAACAGAATTGCCCCCGAGTGGCATCAGCAATGATTTAAATCTGATTGTTCCACCGACAGCTTTTGCTTCTGTGAGAAAACTGCATCCTGGCCGGCGTGGAATAACCTTGGACTGTGATGGTGGATGTCCTTTATTGGACCTAATGGTTTGCAGAGATGGCATCAAGTATTTTGTTTTTTTTTTTCTCTATATGGGAACATAAAAATGAATTGAAAACTGAATTATGTGAATCTTACACAGTTAATACTTTCAACATTGTTTGTTTGTTTATTTATTAGTAGCGTAAGGGAAACCCTTTTTGATTGCTACTTTCGTATTTGTCGCAGTAATACAACTTTACTTAAAAACTATTCCAAAACGCGAGACAACTTTGTGTCCAGTTCCAAAAAATATCCATACAAATTCAGTAAATTTCCTGGGTTGACGGGTTTTTCAATCTTTTCGAAATCATCACTTTATCTTCTTTGGTGCTACACTTAACCATCATAAAATATTCAATTTTATTCGGAACAAAAGAAGCTTTTGTAATAGATTTATATTTTTTGTGGAATCTCAGAAAGATTGGTAAAACATATCGGAAGAGGTTGATGGTTCCATGTCTCCGAAGATTATCGGAGGAGTGTTGCTTACAAAGTTAAACGCGTTTTAATTGTTGTTTTTGATAAACTATTTTTTTTTAACTTTTTTAAAGACTGAAACGGAATAAGTTCACCCTCTACTGCCCAATTTTTTTTTCGAAAATGCTTATTTTTCCCGTATTCTTGAGGTCATTTTGAGCAACTTTTATTCTACAAAAAAAAAAAAACTTTACATCTCTTGTTTTATGTTTTTCTTGTTTGCATTTATCTTGTTTAGTTTATTTATGTTTTTGGAAATATTTGGCCTATTCTACTACCTCCAATCATTAAATTTTGCCTTTCTAATTTTTTTCATGATTTACATTCAGTTTTTTGATTATGTTTTACATTTCTGCTCTAGAATGGCACCATTATCTTTTAAATTGTAAAAAATGCGTAGATGCATAGTTTGGGACACTGAAAAAAAAATACTGCAAACTTCTTTTTACTTAAAATATAGGAAATGGAAAGGAAATGGTTAAACACAGCCAAACTTGACACCAAAAAAATGTAATTTTAAAATATTGGCAAAGTCACATTAAACAAGTCAAACTTCTAACCCTTAAATTTTATAATATTTTAAAGAGTTCTTCTTTTCAATGCTTTTTAAAGATCAAAAATTTGGTAAAAAATGGATTTTAAGCGATTGTTTAGATCGAAGCTCGTCTAGAGGCGGGGTTGGGCTGCAGAGGGTTAAAAGCTGCAGGTGCGCGAGATTTAGAAGAAAATATTGTTTTTCTGTTCGAAATCGTTGTTTGGTGATATTAGTGCAAATAAGAAAACCATCAAAACAGAGCGAACTCAGATAAGGAAAAACGATAGTAGAATACTAAACCTCCAGTTACGGTACTATAACTTCCCGTCCTAAATTTTGATATCATTTTTAATATATCAGCAAGGTATCATGGTAAATTATTATATGACAAATGATATTTTTTTAAAATATTGTAAACGACAAGACTACACAACACCAATGGAAACATAAATCGGAGCGTTTGGTACGATGTGTCCACGCATCCGTTCTCTGCGGTTTTTAAATCAAGACTAGCATTCTAAATGGGCGTAATATTCAATGTTTGGCCCTTTTAAAATGTTAAGCTTGATTAAAAAAATTCAAAATATTTTTTTCAAAAAGATCGAAAAATTTCACGGATGTTTCATGATTTTACACTGAAAATCGGACCATTAGTTGCTGCGATATCGACATTAGAAAATGGTGGGCTGTTTGGGTGAGACTTCCAAAACTTCAATTTGTTGTTTCTATTTGTTTAAGCTGCTATATCTCAGCAACCAGTCTGATATTCAATATCTCTTAGACAATTTTATAACAAATTTTCTGAACTTTAAAAAAAGGTAAGAAATGGTCACTTTAATTAAAAATAAAAAAATGCAAATATTAAACAGAGCCTTTTATCAAAAAATCTGTAAAGTACTTTTCGATTGGAATTTCAATTTTGCATTAATTTTTTTTCTTGCATGATTTCGTTTTTTTTTTACAAAAAATACTATTTTTTCAAAAGTTCATAACTCGGCAGCAGATTTTTTGACCATGTTTCTCTATGGCTCAAAAGTTGCGGATTTTTGTCTCCTAAAACATATCAAAAAATCTCGAAAATCAAAAAATACGTATTTTGGGAAATTGAGATTTAGTGAAAAAAAAGTTGATAAAAAATCTGCAAAAAAAAATTTCCGTGTACCTTTTTTTCTCAAAAGTCCTCAACAATACCTACAACTTTGCCGAAGACACCAAATTGATCAGAAAATTCTCTCAAAAGTTACAGCTGTTTGAATATTTACGTACCATTATTGTATGGACAGCAGCCAAAATTCTATGGAGACTTGCATGGGTGAATCAATGACACAAAAAAGCTTCTTTGGTCATAGGGAAGGTACCAACAAAGTTTGAGCCAAATAAAAAAAATCCATTTCCGGTTTTGGTAGAGAATTGCTCAGCTGTAAAAAAATTTAGAACATGTCATTTTAAGGGAAATTTAATGTACTTTTTGAATCTGCAATATTATATTTAAAATAAAATGTTTTATTTTAAAATTCCGTGTTTTTTCTAACTTTTCAGTGTTATTTTAGAGTGTAACAATGTTCTACAAAGTTGTAGAACAGACAATTACAAAAAATTGGATGTATTAACATAAGGGGTTTGCTTACAAACATCACAAGTTATCGTGATTATACAAAAACAAGTTTTGAAAAATTAACTTTTTGCGTTTTTTTTTTTGTTTTGTCGTCCGTGTCTGTCGCGGGTGACCATGAACGGCCACGATCAACGACGACCAACATTTTCAAAACTTTTTTTTCCGTAAAATGGCAATAACTCGTGATGGTTGCAAGCAAACCACTTATGATTATATATCAATATTTTGTATATTTTGCAATTGTCTACTCTACAACTTTGTAGAATATAAGTAAGAAAAGTAAGAAAAAAAACGGAATTTTAAAACGAAAAATTTGCTTCTAAATGAAAAAATGACCAATGTAGATTCGAAAAGTACATAAAATTTCCCTTAAAATTATATGTTCGAAGTTACGAAAAATGGCAGAGTTTTTAAAACTTTTTAAATGGTTTTTTTTGATTAAAATAGTAGTTTATGCAACAAGTTGCAAAAAGATGATTTTTTTCAGCACGAGTTGTACATTTATCCAACGAGGTTTACCGAGTTGGATAAATACGACGAGTGCTAAAAAATCAAGTTTTGCAACGAATTGCTTACAATATTTTTTGCAATTCCGAAAAACGCTTATTTAATGGAATTTTATGTCAAACATTCATGTGTTTAGTAAATTCATGGTTCAAAACAAAACAATATTGAAAAATGTTACTTTTCAATACTACTGCTGAAAAGTTCAACTTTTCAGCAACCATTTCAGTGCTGAAAAGTAGAACTTTTCAGCACTGTTATTGAAAGGTATTAGTTTTCCATTTTGTTATTTTTGGTAGGGAAAAGTAGGCCGTTTCGTTTCTCCAGAAGGGCAGGAAAAGTTGACAGTTTCACGAGTCTGCGATCAGCAGAGAAGCGAGTCAGACGTGCGTCCCTCACAAACCAAGAAAGTGCTAAAAAGTGCAAAAAATGCCTCACGGCAAGAAAAAGAGGCGGTCCTCACCAGCAGGATCGGCAGATTTGAAGAAGCTAAAGAATGCCGAAGCGCTACCTGCAAAGCCAGGCAGTTTGAGCAAGGACGCTCAAAAGTTGTCTGAAACCAGTTCGCTACCCTCCCTGTGGACGTGAGTGAGAAGGAAGAATTTGAACGACGGGAAAAGTTGCCACCCATTTTGTGAAAACATCGTCATCGGATTCGGTGCGAAAGTGGCTGACCGGATTTATCAAATCTGGTGCTTTACGAGCTTCCATTCGCTTGTGTGCTGATGGACTCAAAATTCTGCTACCTACCAGAAAGGATTACAACTACGTTCGGGATTTCCTGAACAACACAAAGATTGAATACTACAGCCATGACGATCCAGGTAAACGCCCCATGAAACAGGTCCTCCGTGGCCTGTACGACATGGATGTGAGTGTGCTAAAGAAGAGCTCAAAACTCTTAAGTTGAACGTGATCGAAGTCTTCAAGATGACGAGACACAACAAGGACATCAAGTATCGTGATCAACTGTACCTGGTTCATCTCGAGAAAGGATCGACAACGCCGTCTGAGCTGAAGGCAGTTCGGGCAATTTTCAACATCATCGTGACTTGGGAACGTTATCGTCCAGTGCACCGTGACGTGACACAGTGTTCGAACTGTTTGCAGTTTGGGCATGGTGGAAGGAACTGTTTCATCAAGAGTCGTTGTGCAACCTGCGGAGGTGAGCACAAAACTCAAGCATGCGAAACAATCAACGAGAACATTGAAGCCAAATGCTTCAATTGCGGCGGCGACCATTCGACCAAGAATCGAAGCTGCCCAAAACGTGCTGAGTTTGTGAAAATTCGGCATCAAGCGACGACGAGGCACCAACCAAATCGTCGCAAAACACCACCCGCATACACGGACGTGGATTTTCCTGCTTTAGCGTCACCTGGAGCGGGATCTGTTCGAGTGGTTCCAAATCTGCAGCCATTGCCGTTGAATCAGCGGCAAAAAGTTGCAGAGAATACAACACCTCCTGGCTTCAGTCAGCAACCGAGGGAAAACCAACCAGCATCAACGGATGAAGGCAGTAGTGACCTGTTTTCACCACAAGAACTTCTGAACATTTTTATCGAGATGACAACAACACTGCGTGGTTGCAAAACTCGCCAGGAACAAGTAAGAACGCTTGGAGCATTCATCTTAAAATACAGTTCGTAGTTTACTCGTTCTAATGATTTTGAATAATTCAATGAATTTGCTTTTTTAGTTTTAAGTTAGGATTAGTTGTTAAAGTGATTTTTTTTTCTTTTTTACCCAAATGTATTCGATTCAATGCAAAAATGTAAAACAATTTGAAGTAAATAAATGAATGTGAACAGTTAATAAGAAAACGAAAAATATAACAAAGATGAAGAGCATGTAGCCATACCACTTAGAATGTAAATTAAATGTAATTATTATAAGGAAGTTCAATAAAGACATATTTAATTTCAAAAAAAAAAAAAAAAAGTTGACAGTTTCACAGTGGAATTGCAAAAATATGTTTTTTTTGAATTCTGAGTACGCCATCATATCGGGCGTCTTATTTTACATAAAAGTCCCTTTGACAAGAAATCACTATCTCATCACCGTCCATCACGAGATATTGAAAAACGGACCTCGGATTCGTGATCAGGGACAAAAGTTACCCCTAAGGACAAAGTTTCACGCAAACCAAAGAGGGGTCAGCTCAACTGCTGTGTGAGTTGGCGGAGAATTACCCTAATTTAAAACATTGTATTCAATGTATTTTAGCGTTAACAAATTTGCCACTTTCACACTTTTTTTTTCCAGTTTTAGTTATGGAAGCACAGATTCAAGTTGAAAATCACTAAACCTACCAATGATGTCCAGTACCAACAAAGGCCACCCTACCTTCTGCCATGCTTTGCCCACATACGCAAATCAGAGTCCTGCCACTAACAACACTCGTCCAAAAAAAAGTTGCGCGCAAACAGTAGCGTCGTTTATAATGGCGAGACTAATTGCATCTTTTCATTGCAACGATTGCATCTTGTCTGCATGCTGCCGTGGCACACAGGGACTACACATTTCCTAAGGCCTGACAACTGCCTGGCCAGCAGCAGGGCAAGCAACAAGTGGTCAGCAAGCATACAACAAAAAAATATAACAACAGCAGCTACCAAATTTGAATTTTTTCGAAAGGATGCTCCCCGGTCCTCGGGTGGGAAGGTCGTCGTCGTCGTACCTGAATTTACAAACCACGCACCTTCCTCGAGGGGAAATGTTTGAACGGGGCGTGTAGACATTGCTGCCTGCTGCTGCTGACTTCTAAGTTTCAGTTCTGTTGTCGTTGTCGGTAGAGATCAGGTGAGAGCCCAGAAGACAGGTTGCGTTTCTTAGATCGCGAAGTTTGGCCAACTGATAATTATAAATTTGAAATTATAATCATTTTCGAATCAGGTACGGCCTTCGATGTGCAAACTGAAAAGACCACATAAAGTTTGTTTGCTGATACGCGCGCATTGATAGTTTGTTGAACTTGATGCTTTTGCAAGGAATCTTTTTTTATTGGGAGTTCCAGTATGTAGAATTAACTATTCGAAATCTTTTAACTTAAAAGAATAATCTTATAATATTTAAAATTTTCCATATTTTTTATAGGTAACATGATTTTAAGATTGCATAAGAGCTATTCTCTGAGACTTATTTTATTTGGTCGAAATTTTGTGCGTATTTTTCTTATGACCAAAGAGTCATCCAATTTTACTTTTACTAACGTTATTTTGATGAACTAAAATTTTTTTTGTGTGATTTTTCATTCGGAAGCTGTATCTCAGCAAACCAGTCCAATCTTTAGTATCTTTGATATTTTTTTTATTAATCTTCTTGAAAAAAAAGATAAAAATTTTCTTATCAACAAAATATCGATTTTTAAGAAGATTATGCTTGAATACGACAAATAAAATAAAATTATTTACTGTTTTTTTCTATGCGTGAATAACTCGATCCAGCTATCATGCTCAAATTTCATAAATTTTATGGCAAACCAGTCAATAAGCATGCTATAATTTTATTGCGTGTGCTACATGTCAGTTTTCGCAACGAACGTTTTAACTTAGCATGCTATAATACTACTACCAAAGCAGCAAACGCATGGCGAGTGGTCAAACCATAAAATAAGGAATCGTTCACATATTACGTTGCTCACTCGGAGAACTTGACAAAATATAATACAAATTGTGGTTTTCTTGACTTAAATTTCAAGAGAAGCAGGAGTTTGAATATGGCAAGGGTTACATTACGTAATTTTTGAATGGTCCTTCCATTATTTTTTCTCCATCTCACCACAAACAGTGATGCTAGTTTGATCAATTTTATTCTTTGCAACATAAAATGATAAAGTTTTTTTTGTATTCACAAACAGAGTGTGATTAAAACAATTTAATTTAAATGTATTTCGGCAATTTCAAAAGGGAAATCCGTAAATTTTTCAAAATATGATCCCTCATTAACTTTAATTTTCTACACGTTTGCTTGAAATTTAAAGTTTTGCAAATGTTATTGAAATTAACATGTATTTTAAATCGTAGACCAAAGATTTACTGAAATCAAACTGTATAGTTATCAAATCATAAGTTTTGTTCGAAATTCACACAGCCTTAAATACAAAAAAATTTCACAATTTCAATGAAAAAAAAAACCATTGGAAAATACTTTGCACACCCGAACAGTTGAGATGCAATCATTAGATTTAAAAAAATTGAAAATCTGATGAAAAAAAATGTTTTGCGAAAAAAAACTAAAGTGAAAATTGAACAAAATTCAAAAGATTTTTGAAATAATCCTAACATGCTAAGAATGATTCCAAACGCAGGGAATGCATTTTCAATTGATATCAGTTGATTGCACTTAAATTTCCATTTAAAATTTGAACTTTTTGAAAACGTATTTTTTTGGGACAGTTAATTTATTCTTTTTTTATATTTATCTGTTTCATACCATTTAAAAAGAATAAAAATTATAAATTAAATGATTTGTTTGAACCACAGAGCAACTCTGTGAACCGTGTTGCCAGAATATTACATATTTCCATTACCTTCTGTTATAATCACCACAGCCGTTTCTGTTTTCGCTTCAAACTAAAACATTCTCGTGCTTCTGTCAGCTTGAGCCAACTGTCAAAGTCTGGCAAAATAAAGAAAATTGTTTTGGCGTATCACTGAACGTTGTTAGCAAATAACTTGCCCAAAGCCGTGCGAAACAATCGAGTGAAAGAGAAAAATTCGATTCATGCCTTGCGGGAACCATTGGTCGCTACTTGAAGATGCTCTGAGTGTTGACAAATCCGGTTAGTTTCAAAATATTGTCGATTGAATGTGTAACTTTTGCCACAGACGGATAGTGTAATTACTGGTGACACATTGCAACAACAACAGCAACTACAATCAGGGTGCGGAACGAAAACTCAAAAGCCAAGCCTTGGAAGGTCCCTCCTTATCCGTAACATAACAAAGACGAAGAAAGGAAGCAAGTTGAAGTAAAAAAAAGTCAAGTTATCAATCGTTAGAGGAAGATCAAAATGAAAACAGTCTGCCTGCAGGTCGTGAAGTGTTGCTTTTACTTGATTTTGCTGTTGATTTTTATACTGTTTAGTTTTGCATCGCGCGTTCTGTTCGTATGAAGTGTGGCGTCCCGGTGATCCAAGGGGAAGGACACTTCGGCCACGCCGAGGTCCGCCACTGGAACGGAGCGGAACCTTTCGAAATTACTAACCTAGTTCAATTTCCGACGTCATCAGTTTCATTTCTGCCATAAGTCACCATCAAGCAATTAGAAAGGTTTTGCGACCTCGGAAATGAATCCTCTGCTCTAAGTTGTATCGAAATATGCACCGGGGAACAATCCATAGGACGATTCTGGTAATATTTGACCCGATTACGTTCACCCGCACAATTTTCGTCTGTTCTAGTCTGCTATGTTCGATGTATTTTGCGTAGCTTATCCTATTAGTTATTCGTGTTTTTGTTTAGAAAACGGAAATAAGGGCACATTCAGCTTGCGTATAACGAGTGTAAATAGATTGTTTTAAGTGCTTAACATAACGTTTAGAAACCTTGTTATTCACGTTTATTTAAAAGTCAGCTTAGGTCAATACAAGCATTATTCTAAGTTATATAATTTTGTTCAAGTTCGAAAAAGTTATTTTATTGAAATTTTTGTGCATTTTGTGCAATTGAAAACATTATAACACTCAAACGAGAGCTGAAAATTTCAGCTTTTCAGCAGCTGTTTCGAAAAGCAATATTTTTTGACACTCATTGGCAGCTAAATGATCGTCACCACAATTCAATGTTTTGAAAAGTTCATTAATACACCCATTTGAACTCTGAAAAGTTTAACATACAGATTCAAAGCACACCAATTTTATCCCGAAGAGACGGAAATAACCTGGGAATAACATTTTTTGATATTTGAAAATACTAGGCCAATAACATTTTATATTATTTTTAACAGGATTTGTTATTCGTCGTAATTTTTTTTTTGTTATTAGGTTGTCACATTTTTAATTATTTTTCGAACATATTTTTGTAATTATTTTTTGTTATTTTAACATCTAATCCGATCATCCTAATAACAATTGAAGTTATTCTTCCATAACAAAAAATGTTATTCCCAAGTTGTTTTGGCTTTCAACCAGTATCAGACCAATAACAAATTTTGTTATGATTACATAAACTGTTATTGTACTCTTATTCAAAAATGGACTTTTTAAGAAGATTTCATAAAATTTTCTGTTATGTAAACAGTATTTCGTCAGCTGTGTGCTATCTTGTAACATAGACCATTTTGGTCGAACATGAGTTAATGATGACGTTTTGCTATACTTAACAAACACTACAAGATGATCTAACCCGATTTCGGAAACTCGTTTCCGTTTCCCGGATATCGCAATACACACTTGTGACATAGACCAATTTATCATCAAAATGATCGTGCACACTTGTGACACGTCATACATGTTGATGGAAAATGTGGAATTTTTTTCTTGTTTTCACTAATTTATGTACACACATACTTTCTAAAGGCAATGCAACCTTTTGTTTATGAAAATAAACTGATTAAGTCGATTAAACCATTGCACAGTGGGGCGAGGTGGCAATCTAGCGGGACAAAATTAATAGCGCTCTGGGGTTACGTCCTAGAGCTTCGGTGTCTTCAGCAAAGTTGCTCAGAAAAATCAGGGCTACATTTTGGTACTAAAATGTAGTTCCAATTTTGGCCGCATGGGTGGCGCTGAAATCTAACTTTTTCCAGTGACCTCTTAGCGAGTTGGTGTCTTCGACAAAGTTGTAGATCTTGCCAAATTACGTATAGTCACGGAACATGTCAAAATTCTCAAAAATAACTGTGCAACGTTACAGTTAGTTTAAAAAATAGTTATAATTAAGCTATGAATATTTAGTCAATCTAGCAGGACAAAATTAATAGCACTCTAGGGTTACGTCATAGAGATTCGGTGTCTTCAGCAAAGTTGCTCAGAAAAATCAGGGCTACATTTTGGTACTAAAATGTAGTTCCAATTTTGGCCGCATGGGTGGCGCTGAAATCTAACTTTTTCCATTGACCTCTTAGCGAGTTGGTGTCTTCGACAAAGTTGTAGATCTTGCCAAATTACGTATAGTCACGGAACATGTCAAAATTCTCAAAAATAACTGTGCAACGTTACAGTTAGTTTAAAAAATAGTTATAATTAAGCTATGAATATTTAGTCAATCTAGCAGGACAAAATTAATAGCACTCTAGGGTTACGTCCTAGAGCTTCGGTGTCTTCAGCAAAGTTGCTCAGAAAAATCAGGGCTACATTTTGGTACTAAAATGTAGTTCCAATTTTGGCCGCATGGGTGGCGCTGAAATCTAACTTTTTCCAGTGACCTCTTAGCGAGTTGGTGTCTTCGACAAAGTTGTAGATCTTGCCAAATTACGTATAAACACGGAACATGTCAAAATTCTCAAAAATAACTGTGCAACGTTACAGTTAGTTTAAAAAATAGTTATAATTAAGCAATGAATATTTAGTCAATCTAGCAGGACAAAATTAATAGCACTCTAGGGTTACGTCATAGAGATTCGGTGTCTTCAGCAAAGTTGCTCAGAAAAATCAGGGCTACATTTTGGTACTAAAATGTAGTTCCAATTTTGGCCGCATAGGTGGCGCTGAAATCTAACTTTTTCCAGTGACCTCCTAGCGAGCTGGTGTTTTCGACAAACTTGTAGATCTCGCCAAATTACGTAAAATTACCGAACATGTCAAAAATCTTAAAAATAGTTGTGCAAAGTAACAGTTGGTTTAAAAAATAAACAAATTAGCTTGCGGGCCAATTGTACAAAATTGGTTATTTGAAAAATGAAATTACTTTATTTTCATTTAAAAGACTAAAGAATTATCTATCACTTGAAGGTTTTTTAATTTGTGTTATTTTTTGGAAATTTTTGGTATTTAGAAATAATAGAAAACAGAAAATAACAGTTGCCTATCAGTTTTGTTGATTTTATTGTTTTAGGTGTTTGAAAAGGTATTTAGTTTAATGTTCTTGCGTTTTCATTGAAATTTGAGACCATTTTTAAGTGACATAAAATCTGATCAATTTATGTAGTGGCGTAATTTTATCATTCAATCAATTGTAACGTTTTGGACGTTATTTTGCAACAATTAGACTTTGGCCATGGTCGAGTGGAGGCAAACAAAAATTAAAAGAAATATAAAAAGTGAGATTACAAGCCAGAATTTAAACATTTCAATAAAAAAAATGGTTATAAAATGTATTATACAAAAGTACTCTTGATTTGCAATCATTATTTTCAAAAAATATAAGATTCGGCAATAAAAAACATTTTAGTGATACTGTTCATCTAAAATTTAATTAAATAAAAATTGTTTTTGAATAAACCCGAACAGTGATTGCTCGTTAAAAAAGAAAATGCATTTTTTCAATGCTTCGCTACCACCATATTGGCCGCCATCTTGGATTTAAAAATTTTAAATCAATTTAGCGTAGTTAGAGAGCCTATATGAAGAGGCGAAATGTCACTCTTAGTGTTCCAATCGAACTGTCAAATCGGGGTTCCAATCGAGCAACAAGATCATGCAAGAACAAGGTTGGAATTAATTTAAAATAGTTTTGGCAAAATAATGAGACTTATAACAATTACAAGTATTGTAAAACTGTTGTTGATAATAATCTGGTAGTTTTTGTTATGTTTGTGCTTGCTCGGTATAAGAAAAGTGCCAGCTCGAAAGAAAAACTACAAGTTTTTCAACCTTAAATTTGAATGACTTTGGGTGAATGACTTTGGAAGTTTGAAATACCCGTATATTGAATTTCAATTGGAATATTAGTGAACACTTATAATGCTTATCTTGAAAGAGCCTGAATATCCTGAGAAAATTCAAAAATATAGCTCAAATCAGTTTTTCAAATGAACCAATGTCTACTTTTTTTTATAACGGGTAACATCTTCAAGAGTTTGGAAGAGTACTTGAAGAGAGTTTTATCATACCACGGTCCAAACTTTTATGCTGTAGCTATCTTGAAGAGCTCTTGTAGAACTCCTGGAAAAAAATGTTACTTGGGTCGTTATTGTTGTGACAATAGATTTAAAGGAAATATTTTTAAATTAGAGCAAAATACATTCAATACTAACCACTATTACTAACTTTCTCTGCCTCAACCGTAAAAAGATAAAGTTTTAGAGTTGATTCATAAATGATGTAATTGTAATCCCAACACCTGGAGTGAATGGTTATTGTATTAAAAAAGGCAGTAGTTATCAGAGCACATATTGTATCCCAATTCACCCAGTTGATGTTTCCTCTATGTTCAGTATTTGTAAACCACACATCCTCAGCACATCAACCTTTTCATAATCTTCAAACTTTGCTCGTTAATCGTTTAGCCTAGAAATTCGCAATCACTGCCAGTCTCGGCGAACCCAACACTCATTATTTGCCGTTATCAATTTATTACTTTTACTTTTTTTCCCCACCGAAAACAAAACAGACTCCACATAATTCTGCGTTTGAGCGTTTCACCACCAGCAACTCCTTCCTCCCCGGAGGAAGAAGTGACCCCGCTTCTTCACCACAATGATGACCGATGACGATGACATCAGGTCAGCCGTACACTCGATGTACGCCCAAGCCCAGCATCAGCAGCACCAGCAGCAACAGCAGTATCAACAGTTCCAGTCGCAGCAGTTTGCCGGCTTTCCGGGCATTTCGGCTCCATCGTCGCTGCACAGCTTCGGCCCTGGACCGTCTGGATGTAAGTTTGTTGAGAGGTGTGACTTGATGAAGATTTAACGGTTACATTCGGTTTTGATTTGTTTTCAGTGCCCCGTTCGCAGTCCCACATGGTGAACCTGCTGAGCGAGGACTTCATTGCCGGATACATGGACGAGGGTCGCATGTCGGTGGTTCGACGGTTCTTCTGCCTGTTCGTGACCTTCGATGTGGTGTTTATCTCGCTGCTGTGGATCATCTGCGTGATGATCACCGGTGACAACATCCGGCACGCCCTCGAGACGCAGGTGCTGCACTACACGATCGAAAAGTCGCTGTTTGATGTGGTCGTCATTGCGTTGATGCGGTTTATATTTTTAATCTTGTTCTACGGGCTGTGCCACCTGAATCACTGGATCGTTATCGCTGTGAGTAGAATATCTGCTACTGTTTCTAATATGTTTTTTGTTAGGATTGTCTATAATACATCACATCAACTATATTCTCTTTTTGGCAGCTTTCAACCACCGGGTCGTGCGCTTTTCTAATCTACAAAGTTTTTGCATACAGTGTAAGCATTTTTTTGACTTGATAAGCCACAATCCAGAAGTTGACTAATTGAAATCCGATTCTTCTTTCACAGTGGACAGAAACGCCCCAACCTGTTTTCGAAGTGCTGCTAGTCGTAGTCTCGTTCGTCCTAGCCTGGGGCGAAGCTTGGTTCTTGGACTGCCGGGTGATCCCTCAGGAACGGTACGCCCGGAACTATTACGTTGGTAAGAGCATTTGATACACATTTGGTTCAATTATTTAAATCTAAAAACTGCTCATTTTAGCCCTCACAAACCCAGCAGCTGAAGTTCGAAGCCCCTTGCTGGCACCCTTCCTGAATTCAGCCCTATCAACCGGTCGAACGGAAAGCGTTGGCAACTTCTACTCACCGTACGACTCGATCCACAACAGCGAAGACGAGGAGGACGAACAGGTGAATATGTTGCGGGTCAAGTTGTGGAACCACCGTAGAAAGAACTACGCCACCTTCACCAAACCGGTGACCGTTGGTTGGTTGAATGTCTTCCGGAGAGGACCAGATCCGGAGGGAACATGAACAGAGTTATTATGTGGTCTTCTAAAAAAGTTGCGCCCGGCAGCAAACTGAACCGATGCTGATGATGTTTGGCTTTCTGCACGCACAACCGCACGGCAATCATTCATTGGTGGCTAATTAGCTTCATCATGCACGCTGGGCTTCCACTAATTGATTGCTCATCAATAGTCATGTGGTTTATTCAATCAAAAGCAGTCGATCTTTGATCTGCTGTGCTAAGATGTCAGATTAGAAGAGCGATCTAGCGATCGCTCTGTCAGTAGTCAAAGTGAGTTCAGTTGAAATAGGCTTAAGTTGCAGCAAAACTTGAATTAAAAATGAGGGATTTGATACTGAAACTGTTGTTCAGAAGTGCCAAGAAGGAACCCGATACAATCAAGGAGCCACCTTATTGCAGTTTTCTTGGAAACATCGTTTTTCTTTCAACGGTGATTTTGCATTTTTTTCCCCTTTTCTAAAAACGCATGCAGAATTTCCTTCACAGTTTTCTCCAGGATATTTTAAAAATATTGAATGAATCTTGAAAATGTTTTAAAGGGATGCATGAGCCATTAGGGTGAAAATTGAAGTTTGTATGGGTAAAACCGCAAAAAAGTATGGTGAAAAGCCAAAATTTCAATATTGAAGCCAAAGGTGGCGTTAAATATGTCGAATCCATGTCAAGTAATTAAAAATCTATGACAAAATACTTTGTCAAAGACGGCAAAATAATCCGAGTTAACCCTGACGGGTTAATACCGATTTAAAGAAGACGTTTTTGTATGAATAAATTTTTTTCACCAACTTTAACGATAAAAAAACGACCTTAACCGATTTCACTCAAAATTTTCAAATTTTCCAAACTTTGGAGAGAAACCATTCGGCTTTGTCTAAATATTTTTGAAAAATTTAAAGTGCACGTGTTTCTGAGGACTCCAAACTTCATGCCTCCCCTCGAGTTGGTCCTGCGCAGTCAATTTGTTCAATTTTGGTTGTCAGTGTTATAAATGTGTAAACTTAAACTTTTATTAGGAGTTATTTCACTGTTATTAATTACTTCTCGGTTTAGTTATCAAAAAGCCGTAAGAGCCACCGTGACCTCTGAAACTAGTTTTCGTTTTTCTCCAAATTGAAACAAAATTTCATTTATTTTTAGTTTGGGTCACTTATTAATTATTAAATACACCAATTCGATAAAGTTTTATTTGAATATAAAGACTCTGCTGATTTTGTTTGTAAAATTGAATTTGCGATCAAAAACACTTGAATAAACTTTTCGATCTCTAACAATTTTAAGGCAATTTTTGTAAAGTAGTTGTTTTTTCCGAATTGTTTAGGAAATCGTGACCATTCTAGTAAAAAAGAGTTTTTTTTTAAATACTGTCATCAGGAGTGACATTGGGTCTAGGGGGTGAAATTGGGTTATACAAATTTCAGCATTTTTGTATGACTCAATCTCACCCCCAGACCCAATGTTACCCCTGATGACTTTTTTGAATGAGATGAGAAAATTTCACATAAATTTCATTCTACGTTCGACAGTGGACATTAGGGTGTAATATCAAAATCGATTTTCCAGCACAGCAATTTTTCAGTTCCTTTTGGGGTCCTGAGCAACTCCCCAAAGTTTGAGAAAGATTGGTTAAATCCTCACATTGCGCAAAGCGATTCAATTTTCCATATAAATTTGTATGGGAAAAACCATTTTTGGATTTTGATATTTATAAATCCACGTATCACGCTGTACTAAAACCGGATTCATATTCGTATGCTCTGGAAGGTGCTCTACAACTTTCCCGAAGAGAGTATGGTGCTAGCTTGTCCCTGAAAGAAGATACAGCGTCCTCAAAACTCGTCTAAAACGTGATTTTCGAGCAAAAAACACGTTTTAGACGAGTTTTGAACACGCTGTATCTTTTTATAGGAGCAAGTTAGCACCATACTCTCTTCGGGAAAGTTGTAGAGCATCTTTCAGAGTATTGGAATATGAATCCGGTTTAAGTACAGCGTGATGCGTGAAATTTATAAATATCAAAATCCAAAAAAATGGTTTTCCCATACAAATTCCAATAGAAAATTGAATCGCTTTGCGCAAAGTGAGGACTAAACCAATCATTCCCAAACTTTGGGGAGTTGTTTAGGACCCCAAAAGGAACTAAAAAGTTGCTGTGCTCATTAGATTTGGACAATTTTATTTTTTTCCATACAACCATATTACACCCTAGTGGACATACGTTATTTTTATTTATAGACTAGCAAATCCATCTATCAGTTGCTTTTCAATTTACTTTTGTTTTATAAACATTATCGTTAATTAAAAATGATAGAAAACACAAAAAGGCAGTTTTTATCGGGATGTTGATTTTATTGAATACTTATATTTTTGCAATTTAATATTACAGATTTAAAATTTGAAGTTTTATAAATATTTACAAAAATGTTTGATGAAAGTTTTGACGTTATTTACGTGTGAAGTTGTATTTAAAATTAAGATTTTTGAACAAAATACTTGTGTCCTAAAATGGGAATCAAAATAATAATAAATCATAAGATTTTTATTTAAAAAAAATAAAAAAAATCCAATGAAAAGTTTGAAATAAACCTTAATTTTGAAAATAATAAAATTACATTACACGCTGACTACTTGTACAAGATTATTCAAAATGGGTCCGCGGGCCACAAAAAATCATCTCGCGGGCCACGTTTGGCCCACGGGCCATACTTTGGTCACCTCTGCATTAAACCGTCAACAAGATTTTTTATTCATGTATTTTTTAAATTAAAAAAAAATACAATTATTGCAAAACAACATAACTTTACCGAAATAAAAACTTCTGCCATGCACAATTGCTACACAATGAGTAAAAATTGTAAAAGTATTGAACGAATTGAAGTAATTTTTCCTACAAATACCCATTTGAAATATTTTATGATAAAAGGGTAATTCTCCGCCAACTAACACAGCAGTTGCCCCAACCCCTCTTCGATTTGCGTGAAACTTTGTCCTAAGGGGTAACTTTTGTCCCTGATCACGAATCCGAGGTCCGTTTTTTGATATCTCGTGACGGAAAAATTGGTACCAAAAGTTAAAAAAAAAACAAATGTTTACTTACTCTTGAATTTCAGGAATTCCCGGGAAATTTCTAAATGAAATATTTTTAACAGGAAATCCCGAGATTTTTTTCCCGGGACGGGAAATTGGCTGCTATCTTTAGTTGAAAAGATCTAATCAATCTAAAACAATCCCTTCTACAGATACAGATTTTTTACTATTTCCATAGCACTTTTTACATTTGTATGGAGAAATGATCCAAATAAAAAAAATAGAAGAATCCGATACAAATATTTTTAGACAAGAAAAGGTCTTTGGTCCCGAGACCACTATTTTTCATTAAAACATATCTAATAACCATTCCAAGATAGCTGGTTCGGTTTAAATGGCGCGGAATTATGATTGAAAAAAAGTGTTTTTGGTGAAAACCAACGAAAATTACCATTTTTGGACCACCCTAACACGGCGTAGGGCCAAACAAAAAATATGAGCCCTATCGGACGCTTTGTTTTCGAATCAGTTTAGTAACCCGTTTGCATAATCGACATGTTTTTAATTTTTTGCAACCAATATTCGATATTTATTCACAATTCCACTACATTTCGGCGGATACTATTTCAAATTTAATTCAGAAAATCTAACTATTGAAAATAACAAATTTATCTGTATTTGGAAGTTTTGAATTATCTAAAAGAATGATGTTGACTCTAAAGATTTCTTCACCCTTTCTCGTCTTCCGGTATACATAAGCGATTTGATCGTAACCTTCAACGCTGCGTTCTTCCAGACATTAGTCCATTTGCCTTTCAAATATTTTGAATTCCAAATCCACATTGCCTGGATCTTTCAACGACCCCCACCGGTTGGGAGTTTCACTTTCGTTTCAGCTCTGGCATGTTGCACACCGTACCGGCTTACAGAATGGGAACAAAATCTCGAATTTGCTAAGTTTAATTTTTCATAAAACTTTTTCAATCTTGCTTGCAGGACGATGAATTCAAGCGGATGGGCATCGAGTGCGTTCGCAAGGCGTACGTTCTGCTGGAGTCCACGGACTGGAAGCTGGAGAAGGTCACATCCAAGGGCGATACGATCCAAAGCTGTACCAAGGATAAGGTTGGCAAGATCTACAAGCTGACGGTAGGGTTGAGTAATGGGAGAAATCGAAGTTAGATGAATAATTTGTTGATTTTTTTTAGGGAAAAATTCACTACCCAGCAAAGAAGCTTCTCCAGGAGTTGTACTACAAAATTGAAGAAGTTCCCAGGTGGAATCCCACCCTGCTGGAGTCGAAAATCATTCGAGTGAGTTTTCAAATCATTTTTTATATCTTCATCTTAAAACTGAAATTTTTTGCAGAAAATCGACAGCCACACGGACATTTCGTACCAGGCCACCATCGGCGGCGGTGGTGGCGTGGTCAAGTGTCGTGATTTCGTGAATCTTCGCTGCTGGCAGCTGTGCCGCGAGGGCCGCGTGATAGAAGGTGTCGATCTGCACCCGACGGATCTTCAGGCACCGGCGTTGACTCCGGTAACGGAGGAAGTGCCCGATGACGATGATGGGGACAGCGATGACGATGAGTGCATCTTGGCGGCCAAAGCTTCGCCTCAAATTACCAAATCGTTAAGTGAGTTTAAGCTAGGAGGTAGTAGCGTTAGTAGCAACGAGCAAAACACAAAGACGGCGTTTTCGACGCTGAGCAAAAGCCTTGGTGCGCAGGATTTTGGTGCTGCAGGAGCCAACTCCGACCCGGAGGATGTGTTCTCGGACGCACTGACGGAACATCAAGCTGGCGGCAAGCAGCCGGCTCAGGTAGAGCAGGAGAAGAAACAAAAGTCTGAAGCTAAAGTTAGAGTTCGCAAGCCAAGGGCTGAAGAGTGTGAGGTGCAAAAGGGTGGGAACGTATACGTTAGTGCCGCGATCAGTATCGAGTATCCCGGAGCGCCGGTGACGACGAAGTACATAAGGTCAGTTCGGGTTAAATCATTTTTTGTAGAATCTAATTATTGAAAATTGCTATAATTACAGAGGGGAGAACAAAGTTTCCTGCTGGGCCATGCGTGAGATAGAGAACCAAAAAGACTACTGCATCTTCGAGTGGCTGCTCTGTTTAGACCTGAAAGGTTATATTCCACGCTATGTGCTAGATACTGTGAGTAGAAATGTTCAGCACTTTAGCAAACCATTTTACTTACTATCCCGTCTCAACCCCACCAGGCCTACACAACCCTAATGCAAGAATACATGACCCATCTCCGCAACTACGTGGTGGAACTCCGCAAACAAGGAAAAGTGCCTGCAACCAACAAATCTTTACCGTCTACGTCTACGTCAGCTGCATCTGCATTGACTGCAGCCCAGTACTCCACCGATTCTGCCAGCGGATCAAAATTTTCCTAGTTTGTTTGTTTTCTAATTTTAACCTTAAGTTAGTCAATTGTTCATCACAAAGCGCAGTATATTTATTTTGATACGTTTCTTGTCGATCCTTCGTCTATTTTAAAATCCCAGCCCAATCAAAAATTCGATTTAATTCCGAATCGCATAGCTTCCAGAGATTCTGTATTATTTTCGTTGTGTTTTCTACATGGTAATGATTGTTGGAAAGGCTTACTAAAACTGAGGAAAGGATCCAGAATAGGGAGGAAAACAAACTGCACTGATTTGCCTTCGTAACCAATCACACGGTTCTAACTAGTGATAGAGAAAACTTTAGCGAAACTAAGCTGTTTTGTTACAAATACTTAGTCTGCAAAAATAGGTTGAACCTTGGATAAGTTAATCTTTGTATGAAAAAGAAAAAAAATCGCTCCGACCAGTGTGGAACCGTAGCTCGTGTATGACAACATTCGCAATCAAGTGTTTTTTTTTTACTCGTGTCGTATTTTGTATATTGTGATATAAATGAATTTAGTCTACTCTAAAAAAATGTGTTTCATTACTAAATTTGAGAAAATTGCATCCCTGTTTTAGTTCCAACCATGAAAAAAATTGGATGGTCTTATTCGAATACTAGTCGGGGTCAAGAGGAGCAAATGTAAATCGATATCAATTCGATTACAAAATCTCTTCTCATGATTTAAGGTTATTTTTTTTTGTTTTTATAATCGAATTGTATACCTTAATCTAAATATGGGTCTTCCGTGTCAACTGCAGTTTAAATCCCAAGTTTGGTGCCAATTGGACCATCTCTCTTTCATTGGCATCGCCATTTTTTTCAACGATTTTCTTAAATGCTTTTTTTCTTTCACACGTAACTTTTCAGCCATAAGACCAAAAGACTTTCTTTTGGTTGCATTTTTAAGGAAATTTTCCAAGAAATTCATTAAAAATGAAATTTCAACCCTCAAATGCTTTCCATTGTTTTTTTTCAGAGCAGATTATGGTTTGAACCGTGAATTTCACTCATTCTTTATATACAGCAATTCCCCACGAAAACAGCATGAAAAAAACAAAAGTGCTCGGATCGGGCTCAAATTTTTTTTGGGGGTTCCCTGGCTGAAATAATTAGACCCGTATTTTTTTGTTTGGCCATTAGGGTGACCTACGCCGTGTTAGGGTGGTCTGAAAAATTGCCATTTTCGTCAATTTTCGCAAAAACCACTTTTTTCGAAAAATCATAACTCCTTGCCATTTTAACCGATTTCAATTGTCTTATACGCAAATGAAAGGTGATAAGTTGGGCTTTCAAAGAAAAATAGTAAGAAGTTTCAAAAATCTAGCCTAACATATGAAAAGAGCGTTTGAAACTTTAAAATGCCGTTTTGACGGTGTCTGGACCAAAGAGCCTATGGCTGGAAATGTTTTTATCGGATTCCCCGGACATTTTTCCATAACATATTACAAAATTGGAGGAGTTCATTAACAGGATTCTGAGATATGATTTTTTGAAAATAAAATCCGTGTTTTTTGACGCGCCGCGCGCAAAAACCGGAGAATGACGAAATTGGCAAAAAATCAACATTTTTCACTAAAACTGCGATAACTTCAAAATTTCAGCGATGACCTATACATGTCTGGGTACCAAAAGTTGCGTCTCTTAATTACAAAAATTTTGGTACCCAAACATCTATAGGTCAATTGAAATCGGTTAAAATGGCGAGGAGTTATGATTTTTCGAAAAAAGTGGTTTTTGCGAAAATCGACGAAAATGGCCATATTTCAGACCTCCCTAACACGGCGTAGGTCACCCTAATGGCCAAACAAAAAAATTACGGGTCTAATTATTTTGGCCAGGGAACCCCCAAAAAATTTTTGAGCCCGATCCGAGCACTTTAGTTTTTTTTTTTTTTTCATGTTGTTTTCGTGGGGAATTGCTGTATATCTATATATTTTATTGTATCACCATGGTGTTTCCCGGACAATTTTACATAAGAATCAATGCATCTCTCAAACTAACCCAAACCATTGCCGAGAAACAGCCTTAAAGGTAAAAAGTTGGATTTGCTATGCAAAATGATTTTCTGCCTTGATATTATGGCATCTTTTTAAATTTAATTAAATAAACTATCATAAAATACTTCAAACATGATAATATTTACCATACAACCATATGGTTTGCAAATATCTAGTAAAGTATGAAAAAGCATTTCTTATTGAAATTCCATAAATTTGAAATGTCAAATGAAAAAAATAACGTTACAGAGCAGTTCTCTACAAAATCGGTCTTTTTTATGGCAGCTGTCCATACAAAAATGATGTATGAAAATTCATAAATCTGTATCTTTCCAAGGAATTTTTGATTGATTTGGTGTCGTGGGCTAAGTTGTAGATATGAATAAGGACTACAATGAAAAAAAATGAGATACGGTAAAACAAATTTGGTGATTTTTATTTTTTTTCCAGGTTGTGCAAAAAATCTTTGACCGATTTTTCTACTTCATTTTTCGATGTAAAATCAAATTTTCAATCAAAAAGTACTTCAGTGAAATTTTTAAAAAAGTGCATCGTTTATTATAGCAATTTTTAGGTAACATTTTTTTTTAAACTAGTGCACATGTTTGCTGACTTTTTGAAAAAATATTGATGAAAAGCGTAATATTGAAAGTTTTGCCCTTTTGAAATGTTTCGAATTTTGAAAATATTGTTTTCGAAATAATCGGAAAATTTCACGAATGTTTCATATTTTAACATTGTAAATCGGACCATTAGTTTCTGAGATATCGACGTTAGAAAATTGTGGGTTGGTGGTTGCATGGCAATATCTCAGCCACTAAAGGTCGTATCAACAAAGTTCAGAAAAGGAAAATATAGAGAATTTTCTCAGCTCTTCAAAAATATTTTTTGAAGAGTGAGCAAAAATGTGCACTAGTTTAACAAAATGGAAAACTGTGACTATTTTCTAAAAAGTAACCTTAAAAATGGCTATAACTTGAAAACGGTGCACTTTAACAAAATTTCACTTCAATACTTTTTGATTGCAAATTTGATTTTACATCGAAAAATGAAGCTGAAAAAATTGTGCGACCAATTTTCGTATTTTTTGAATATATCAGTATTGATTCAAAAATTCATAACTCGGTCAAAGATTTTTTGCACAACCTGGAAATTTCTGAAAAGTTGAGATTGTATGTCCATTAAACACATAAAAAAATAAAAACAGTGTTTTTTTTGCAAATCAATTTTTAGTGACAAAAAGTTAAATTAAAAATCACCAAATTTGTTTTACCGTGTATCATTTTTCTCAGTGTAGTCCTTATCCATACTTACAACTTTGCCCAAGACATCAAATCGATCATGAAGGAATTTTCAAAAGATACAGATTTTGGAATTTTCACATATCATTTTTGTATGGACTGCTGCCAAATTTGTATGGAAAACTATATGAACAAACTAATGATGCAAAATGGCTTTTTCGGATATACCGAAGGCACCAAAAAAGTTTCAGCCGGATTAATAATTACAAAAAAAAAACGAATTACCGAAATCTGAGAGAATTGCGCACAACGTCAAATTTTAAAAAGTTGATGAGTGATAGAAAAAACTTTCATTACATGATTCCTGCACCAAAATAAAAGAGAGTAAAGCAACCGTTACTTTATCTTGTGTATTCGCGTTATTTATCTCTTTCTTTCATTCCTACTAAACACATTTCTAATCTGTCAGACAACCGCAATGAATGAACGCGAGAGGGGAATTTCGGAACGGACCACGTTACGTTGGACTGCGCTGGTGCAGTTATATTTGGGACCGGTATTTTACGATGCTGAGAATAACAGGACGAAAAAAGGGGAATGATATTTGGGCAAATTATCTTCAGCTTTGATTACGCTGAGAATTGAGAGCTTGACATTATTCCAGTATCGACAAATTTGAAAAATTAAATAAATATTTATTATAAGTGGTTTAATTAAACACACTTTATCACGTCAGTGGCATTCATGTCGCACATATTTCATGATAAATTATTCCCTTAACTTATACAAATTTTACATAAAAATCGAAAAAAAAACATTGTGTCATTAACAAATGAGATTCATTTGGATTTGAAAAACTTAAACCTAAAACGTGATTCAGGTTTGATTTAAAAAAAAATACGTGAAGTTTTATTTAATGATAATGAAAATGGATTATTTTGATTTCAAGGAGCTTGTAAAGGAGTTGTGATATGTTATCCAAGGTATATAAACAATTTTTTTTCTATCTTTACCTCGGGGCTATTGAGGTGACGAATTTGCGGTAGCTTTTTTATTTTTCTGCAGAGAACAATTTACAAATTCCACTTCCAAAGGTTAGTTTTTTTTGTTCACGACTGCTTTCAGTCACACTGTGTACACTGGTTTACACTAAGAGGGCTACATTACAAACAAATACAAAGTTTTTTTTTCACATGGTTGTTGGGGGGTGTTCAGTCAGCTGTTTGATTCCGATGGATTACTTCTGTTCCTGGGCAAACCAGGACTGGCAAGCTTCCGCCGCAATTTCACACATGGCCGACAGCACCTTGGCGTTTCCCTCGTATTCTGTTGGAGGGATTCAGAAACGATTAGAATTTGAACTGAATTGAAGATGGTTCTTACCAATGGAGTTTCCGTTGCGCTTGCCGAAGATGCTTCCGTTGAAGGGGGGCTTGCGGTATCCGGCCTCGGTGGTGGTGCTAATGGCCAGGACGATCAGCAGAACCAGCACGAGCGATCCAATCAGCTTGATGCAGGCCATTTCTAGACTTTGGTTTGGTTTGTTGAAGGACTGTGAAAGGATAGCTGAATGCTTACTGAGAAAGCTGAGAAGCTGAACTGATGCTGAGTGGATGTTTCGGACCGGGTTTTATACTAAACGACGGACTTCCTTTGGGTTCACAGCCAACGTGTCTAAGGACTCGAAAGCCGTAATCAAAGCCGACATTGCGATTCCCCACGCTATTACCGGCAAATCCCAAAACAATCCACCCGCGCTCACCCAAGGACCGGCCGGAGCGCGTGCAATTAGCACGGCCGGGATTGGAGATTTATTTAATTAATTATCACGCTTGTGTCGAAGAATTGGAGCTGCGTGAAATATGCGGGTTGCAAAACCGGTTTTGTCGGTAAAGATATGGTGATGGTGGTGGGTTAGTTCAAAATTTAAAAGCAAATGTCCTAAATAAATATGGACTTCAAGGTCAAAAGACGTCACGAATATTAAAGGTCATGAACTTGAATAATTAGGGGGGAAACAATAAGACGTTTACACGTACACAATGCAACAAATTAATAATCAATGTTGATATGAAATTGATGGGTTACAAGTTACTAAACATCGTGACTATGCGATCTTTCCCTGTTTGCGACAAAATAGCACACCCACGACTTAATGTTAAACAATTGAAAAGCCTTACTTCTGATGTCGATTCGTCAATTTTTCAAAAATTGTATGTTATGGAAATGGGTTTTAAAGGTCAATGTTCTAGCTCAATAATTATATTTAATAACGATACCATTAAGGATCCAAACATGGAGTGCTATTCCAAACTGAAAGCGAAAATATGTTTAAATGCCATTTAATTTTTTTAAACTTTTCAGTGCCAAATAATATATCAGCAAATATCGAGGCAATGTCAATGCTGCAAAATCATGTATCTTGTACTATCAAATTACACTGCTGTCCAATATCTAAAACACCACTATTATAAATCATGTGCTGTTCTGCCGCACCAGTTCCACTTCCAACAGAAACGTAATAATCACCAAGTGCCAATGAATCAAACTGACGCTTTTTTTTCTAACCTTTCCCAACACCACCACGTGGTGTGGCGTGGTGCGTTCCGTGGTGTGCCTGGAAGACAAGTCAATAATTGACGAAGATCAATGTCACGCGACGCGGCCTCCACTCTGAAGGCTGAAGGTAGAACGCTGGTAAAGGACACACATAACCAACGGTTGCGGCAATTCCCACAAGTATTCATTCAGCTCACCTGGAGAACTCCAGGAATAAATGTTCTAAGTTCAGTTTGATAGTGACTTTCTACCGGCAAGGACATTTATCATTCGTGGTTCGACTTTCATTTTCACTATTTCCAATACATAATGAAACCAATCAATATTACTTTCCTTCTGACATTCTGTGGGTGGCAAATACTAGCGTGACACGCTGCCGGAATAGCTAGATTACTATCTTGTCCTTCCGCTCCGGCAGTTGTTCCTCAAGCCACAGCTCATCAGTCCCAAGCTGAAGCAGAAAGTAGACCAAATATATGAAATTATCATTAGCGCTGCATGCAACTCGTTTCCTGGCGGCTTGATTAATGTAAGCTCGGAGAAAACTATCGCTGGAAATAGTGTGTCCAGTAGTCATCGGCTGGGACAGCCAGTGACAGTTGAGCGGAATCATCCTCGCTGGAATAGTGTTCAAGAGTGCATCCCGGGCAAATTGACGTTAAAGTTTTGCGCGTGAAATGACGATTTGTTACAGCAACTTGCATCGCCAGCAGCAGCACTCTTTGAGTGCAGTTAACGGATAGTACAATTTATAAGGTTCAATTGACTCTGGTTCATCAGAGGCAAACGGCTTTTATCACTTCATCTCTCCAGTATGTCCGAGGGAGCAAGTGCCGGTGAATGTGACGCAGTATTGTTTGATTAATGGTGATTGAAAAACTGTTGGAAGTGAAGCCGCAGTGAAAGAATTTCCCTAGAACGGGTGAGTGTTCAAAATCGGCTACATTGGTTCATAAACTTTGAAAAATAAGCATAATTCGTTGCAAAAGACTTTTCAGCAATTCTTCCTCCAATTTCAATAAAATTTCAATATTTTTTGTCTGTCTGAATCAGATGTTATGCACTCAGATTTGTCACCAAATTTCATAACTTCAAATCCCTAGGTGGTTTATAGGAACAAGATAAGTTTGAGGCTCAGTCCTTAAAAAATGGTGCGTTCTAATTTTTGAATTAATTTTGGAATGGAATGCCTATATTTTTGATATCTTTACAGTTTTTTAACATAAGTCAAATTAGCATTCTACTAAAACGCTCAACCAAACCACACTTGAACTTAACCTTAATTTTTAAAAATTACTGTACAGATTGGTCAAAGGGCTATTTTACATGATCATTCGAAATGGGCCCGCGGGCCACAAAAAATCACCTCGTGGGTCTCATTTGGCCCGCGGGCCATACTTTGGTCACCCTTGACCTAGATTCAAGTCATCAGCTATGCAGAAGTAAACTCGTGGTTTTCCAATTAGCAAATACAATTTAGATTTTTGACTTCTCACGAATTTTTGCATACCAGTTTTAACATCATGTTTGGCTTTTGCTTTAAAATGAATCTGAATTTATGAAAACAAAGAAATTTTATAACTAGGTACAACGGTTTCTGAACGTAAATTTAACAAACACACTCAATGCAATAACGGTGATTTCTTGTAAATACAGTACCTAAAAAATTGCACGATTTATTTTGCTACCCGCATTCAGGTAGACTTAACTACATTACCTGCCAGACGAAAGACTTAGATTTTTGTTTGGAAAGCCCTATTGAGAAATTGTATAACAAACCGTAAATAAATATCCTGGGTTAGTTTTAAGAAGGTCCCAAGTGCCAGTTATAAATAGAGTCGTTTTTAACGGTTCTCGATGAATTTATGAATTATCAAATTTAAAAATGCCTCATATTGTTAATCTGCACGTCCCATAAATGTTCTTTACAGAGAAAAATTATAAGTGTCGGAGGTCTCGATGCACAGTAAAAAACAATGTAAATTTGGAAGCTGTAATTTTGGAAGGTTGAATATTACCTCTTTTATGATGTAATTTTACCTCAATTTAGAGTGAAAAAGTGACATTACACTTGAAAAGAGTAAAATTAAACCTTTTTTTCTGACATAAAAGATGTACCCCTTCCCAGATGTAATGTTACCATGATTTTTTTCTGTGTGGCTTATACAAAGTATTGAAAACTAATCAGAGATTAGAGCCGATCGATTTGGTGTCTGTTGTAAGTTGCAGGTAAAAAAAACAAAAACAAAAAAAAAAAAAACAAAAAAATCTAAAATAATTCTATTAAGTTTCATCTTTAAAAGTATTGTTCAGACTAATCAAAAGTACATAAATTTAGGAAAATATTTTCAACGGCCTTAAACGCTATCGAAAAGAACAGTTTTAGCATGATGAAAGTTTATTTCTGGTGAAAATTGTCCATGGATTTTTTTTTTTTGTATTATAACCGAGAAAATTCTTTTCTATTTTCTTGTATACTTCAGTTTGGTCTAAATTATTTTGTAAATAAAATCACAACAATCGTCCAAGGGGTCATTCTTATGCAAAATTAGCTGAACTTTCCGAAAAAATATACTTTCAAACGCAAACGATTGAGTTTTAGGGGTTAAAAGTTCAAAAAAGGTCAAAAATGGTCAAAATTATAACTTTTTTAACAAACTTTTTTTTGTACAATTCTGATAACTTGTGAAGAATACTAGCAAACCCCTTATGTTTATATATCAAAATTTTTGTTTTTGTCTGCTCTATAACTTTTTAGAACATTGTTACACTCTAAAATGTAACCATGCAAAGTTAGAAAAAACACGTTATTTAAAAAAAAATTATTCTAAATGAAAAATAACCCTTCTGGGTTATTTCAGATTCGAAAAGTAAATTAAATTTCCCATAAAATGACATATCTCACGATTTTTGACAGTTGGGTAACGGGAAATGGCAGCAATTTTAAAACGTATTTTTTAACTTTTTTTTTAAATAAAAAATACGTTTTTTTCGGAATTTTTATAACGCCATCAAATCGAGCGTCTAAGTTTACAAAAAATCCCTTTGACACCAAATTTCCATCTCTTCACGGTTGCGAGCTACAAATCACTGAAAAACGTGTCTTAGTAAAAAACCAGAAAAATGAAAGGGGTCGTACCGCCCCACCATCACGAGATATCGAAAAATGGACCTCGGATTCGTGATCAGGGACCAAAATTACCCCTTAGAGCAAAGTTTCGCGAAAATCGAAGAGGGGTCAGGGCACTGCTGTGGGAGTTGGCGGAGAATGACCCAAATCTAAAATTTGATGTTAAAAGTAAAAACTTGTGTCTGATGATTCGATTATCCGAAGTTTCTTACAAACCTTCTAATAATCTAAACTTCGGATAATGAATTCTTAAAAGAATAGTAAATATGTATTTAAAATTAGTAGTAAAATAAGCTTAAAATATTTTTTTAATAAAAAATGATGTTTTGTGTAATGTGAAGTTAAAATAAGGATTTCGATTTTCAAGGTGAAAATCCGGGGAAAATGATTATTTTTCCGTGAAAATCCCGGAAAAATAAGATAATCACCAATTTTTGCGAAGACTTTTAAAAGAAACCAACCAATCAACCTTCTTCTCTCCTATCCCAAAATGCGCTCAAACGCTCAAATGTATTAGTAACGCCACAGCACGCCTCTCTTGCTCTCTGGCTCTCAGCTGCGGTGCGGTGTGTGCCCTACCGTAAGCCGGCCGCATGTTTTTCTTATCACATTGCGCCACACTGACAGCGAGTTGCGCGCTCCTACTCCGTGGGAGAGAGCGCAAAGCAAGTACAAAGAGATTGTGCAGTTGCTGCCCATGTGTTTTTCCTCCTGTACCGCTCGTACGCGCGTGTGTGTTCTAGAGGTTTGCAGCTCAGCACAAAAAAGAGCTAGTGGCGTGCTGCGGCTGCTAAGGAAGTGTCGTCGTTCCGATTCCCGATCCATTCCTCCTCGAAGTTCGCTCACCTAGTGCGAGGAGAGTTCAAAATTTGAATTTTCATACGCGGTTCAGTCCGGGTTCGATTACGGCGGCGAACAGACGCGCGCGACTTAGGCTCGAAAAATTTGCACTCCTCCACCTGGGAGTGCATGCGCGACTAAACACAGGCAGTGACTAAAAGTGCAGCGGATGCAGTTTATTCAGCAAAACAAAAAAAGCGAAAGTCTACGTTGGGTGTGATTGAGAAAATAATTGTGCTGGTTAGCAGAGTGACCTGCCCCCAATTCGTGGTGGATTACAGCTCGATCGACTAGTGAGTGTGACTTAATTTTAGTAGTTCGGTTTGGGTTCAGAATGTTTTGGTTTGGGGGGTTAACCCTCTTTTTGGTGGAAGTGAGCAAATCCAGTGTGCACTGTTGTATAACACCATATAGTTCAAACTCTCCATGGGCGACAATGTCTGCGACAAAGTTGTTAATGAGTTTGAATGTTTGATCAAGTGATTAAACAGAACCTGTGAGACTAGGTGGTGGATAGTGCATCGTGATGAAAGGAAAATATGCCAAGATCAATTAGCAATACCACGCAGAGTAAAGTTTACCCAACCTCTCGAACGCTTAGACGATTGGAACAGATGAGACCGAAGTAAAAATAAGTTAAAACCAGTAGAAAGTTTAAAAATAACTCCATCCGACATCGTACGGTCGGATGTCTGTAGTAAGCAAAGCCCCGCTGCTCAATGAATACAGAGATTTGAGTCTCGCTTGTTGTTGACCTACTGACTTTGGGCAAGAATAGTTTCGATTTTTGTTTGAAAGATCCCCCTCAAACAGATCACGCCACCGAGCTTCTAAAGCAATGTCAGAATGTCACTCGAATGAAATTTAATATCCCGCTTACGTAACGTTCCGAGTAATCACCAGAACCTGGTTCACGGGACGCTCAACCAGAACAAGAAACAGGATAGTGTTGTGTTCAAACAGAACACTTCACTTCAAGTCAACGCCTGCATCGTACGATTCATCAAGCAACGCAAATTGCTGAATCGGTCATCAATTTGCGCGAGCAGCACAAGAACACCTCCTCGATTGGTGTTCAAGACTCCCAGAATGCCATGAAAAAATCATGAACACTACTCGACAAAGTTGGTTCGATTGATAAAGTCCAAACATCGAAGTTTATATCAGAAAAAAAATGATCTTAGAATAAACAGTATTCTATGTAATACACAAAACTAACATAAGTGACTGTTATAATTTGTGGATTTCATTAACCTAAATTTTGAACGCAATTCAATTACTAAGTTAAACCCCTTCAGAATCACTAAACATAGCAACATCGCAGTTGTTTTGTCGAGCAGTGTTATTGGTTGATAGCGTGACATTAATTTCGTGGGGATCGTGTCGTCGATAAGAGACCTTTGGTCACCTTTTGGTTTTATGGCTTGGCGCACTGATTATGCTGTGTCGAATTTGGCTAGAATGTTTCTTTTTCAGTTGGCGACAAGAACAGTGATTGCTGCCTGTCTGTACGCGATTTTACGCAGTAAAAAAAACATGAATGTTAGTTTACATGATTTTTTCAGTAAACGCTGACCTAGAACTAATCATTAAAACAAATATCAATAATATTCGATTTTTTAAGTTATTGATTCAACTCATTAAACAAAAAAAAACAATATATAATTTACTGTGCAGTTATGATGCAGATTGCGATG